>NC_051182.1:27206027-27469709 GCF_013339695.2 Rhipicephalus sanguineus
TTACGGGCCCGCGCCCAGGCACGCCGCGAACGCTCAACATAAATTTTTGTTTCTCGCCAAAAATAAAAAAACACTCCGATGAAACTTTCACAAATAAATCTTAAATCTCCTTTGATTACTCTTCCGAACGAGACCAAGCGTGCATTTTTACTTGGACTGCATCACCACTCTACATGTGCCTGAATGTGGAGCATTTCACACATTTTTCAATGTTTGCGCCCCTTCCACTTCGAACCTACTGAGTCATCGTCTTCAATACTTTTTTGACACGCTTACTGCCAACTATCGAGCCATGTGATATAGTCCTATTTTGTCTGTAATATTCGTAGAATTTTTAAAAAATAATCAAAATGGGCGCAGAATTGCAGCATTGCTTCGCCACAAAGCACATCGTGAGACAAAGTAGTGGTCGTCAATGGGTGATAATCAGATAGTGCCATTCCTTTTCAAGTAAACAGCAGATATTTAAGGTGTTCCGTAAAGTATTGTATTTTTAGAGTATTTTTTCGCAACCTATGTTTCACCCACTACGGCCAAATTCAAATCACTGTAACAGACAAGAAAATTTTTTTTTCCAGAAAATACTTTCCGAGGGCAAATAGTGCACTGATATGAACGTCCACAATTTTTTACAATACAATTGGAGAGGGTCGAGCGCCATATCTGGGACGTTTGGCGTGAAATGACCTAACATGGTTCGCGATGCGCGTGTACTTACTGCAGGGCGCATGTCAACTTATTGGTGCCTTTGTTGTGTGATATATTAGCTTCGTCGTAGAAAATTACATACGTCATAGCTTCTCGTGAGAAACATTTCGGGAGTTCGAGGCAACAGCTCCCACATCAAACAACACCCCACCTAATGTTCAAGCCCTTTCCGCATCATTAATCAGCGATGACGTCAACATCGCCTCATTGCCTGGATTGTGATCGTGTCGTCGATTGTACATATTTTGCTCGGAGGTGCCTTTGAACGCTCTCGCGTTAAAGAGCTCGTTGCGAAAAAATTCTGGTGCTGGCGCCGGCGGTTGTGAGCGAACATTCAGCGTTGTACGTGAACGATAATTCGAAGTAGATGCAAATAAAGAAATAATAAAAAATATTCGGTTCGAGTGGCACCGGAGATTAGGACCTGCGACCCCTCGCTCCGTGGCGTGATGCGTTTACCCGCTCGGCCACCACGCGATCATCTTGTTGCACGCTAACCAAGTGAGGTCGTGAAGGAGTTTTCGTACGTTCGTTCACTCAAGCCAAGTTTTATTAATCCTAAACACTGCCTGATGTATATACATAATATATATATATTATATATATATATATTATATATAGATATATATATATATATATATATATTATATATATATATATATCTTGTGAGGCAACGTTTAGGGCTGTCAAGACTCTTCTTTATTCTCCCGAGTATGAGCCCCACAACCAAACACAGTTGGGATGAGAGTATGTACATAGTGAGAACATGAAGGGCATAAACAATTCGTCACACTAATCTCCCCCGCGCGCGCGGGCGGCCGGCCCGGCCGCGATTTTAGGGCGGGAAAGGTACGCCGAACGAATGGCTTGAGACGCGATACGTGCACCTATCTCAGAAGCACGGTAACGACGGTCCGAGAGACCTCGACGGGGTGACAAGATAGTTCACTGGGGATGTTTGTTCACGACACACGTAAGGTCCAAGGAAGTGTGATTGAAACTTCTCACACAATCCAGGAGTACGAACAGGCGTCCAAAGTAGTACTTCATCGCCAGGATAGGAAGGTGACGTCGCGATTGAAAGCTGTCATAACGCTGCTTACGGTCTTGCTGACTGTCCTCTGTGTTGAGGCGAGCACGCTGCCGACATTCCTCAAGCCTAGAGACGAAGTGTTCTGGTGTTGTTGTTGAGATTTTTGTTGTTGCACTGAGAAAGAGGCGTCGATGGCGAATGTCGGCGCACGACCGTAGAGCAGGTAGAAAGGTGAATATCCGGTAGTTCGTTGGACAGCGGTGTTGTGTGCAAACGTCACGATTGTGTCCCAGTTATCGTGGTGTGGTCCGATGTACATTGATATCATGTCGGTTAGCGTACGATGGAATCGCTCCGTTAGGCCATTTGTTTGAGGGTGGTAGGCTGATGTCCTCTTATGAACTGTGCCACACGTCTTCAGCACTTCTTCAAGAATTGTCGACAAAAAGGTCTTGCCGCGGTCACTCAACAGCACGCGAGGTGCACCATGGCGCAAAACTATGGCTTCCAAAAAGAAGGCGGCCACGTCGGACGCAGAACTAGTGCGTAGAGGGGTGGTCTCCGCATACCGTGTGAGGTGATCGACCGCTGTCACAATCCACCGATGACCTGCTGGCGTTATGGGAAGTGGCCCGACCAAGTCTATTCCGACTACGGCAAAGGGCGTTTCGGGACATAGGATGGGTTGTAACAGGCCAGCAGGAGGTGAAGTTGGTCGTTTCCGGCGTTGACAAAGTGCGCAAGAAGCGACATACTTGGCCACAAAGGTAGGAAAGGCCAGGCCAGAAGAAGCGGCTCCTAACACGGTTGTACGTCTTGTGAAACCCCAAGTGGCCAGCGGACGGGTCGTCGTGCAGTGCTTCGAGAACTTGTGTTCGCAGCGAACGGGGAAGTACTGGCACCCACCTATGCCCATCGCTATTGTAAGTATAGCGATGCAGCACATTGTTTTCCAGCTTGAATTGCCTTAGCTGACGACGTAGTCTGGCATTAGGAGGTGAAGACGTTCCACTGAGGTATCCGATGATGCGGTTACAATAGGGGTCATCACGTTGATACGAGGCGAACTGAGTGCAGCGGATGGAAGACAGCGACTCAGGAACTGCCAAGGGCGATAACGTCAGTGAAGATGAAGGCTCAGGATCACCTGATGAGCAACGAGGGTGCGTGGTCGGAGAAGAAAGTGGCAGAGGGCAGCGAGAGAGAGCGTCGGCATCTTGATGCTGTTTGCCAGACTTGTACACAACGTCAAAAGTGTATTCTTGCAAACGAAGTATCCAACGACCGAGGCGTCCAGACAAATTTTAAGTGAGGACAACCAGCATAGAGCGTGATGGTCGGTAATCACAGTGAAGTTGGCGTCCATAAAGATACGGTCGAAATTTTTGTATGGCCCAAACTACAGCAAGACATTCCTGCTCTGTTATCGAGTAGTTCTGCTCCGCAGGTGTTAGGGCGCGACTGGCATATGCAACAACTCTCTCTCGTGAAGTGTCGTCGCGTTGTAGGAGGACAGCACCGATCCCATGGCCGCTTGCATCTGTGTGCAGAAAACTGGGGGCACTCTCGTCGAAGTGACGGAGGACGGGATCTGATGTCAACGCACGTTTAAGAGCTTGGAAAGCACACTCGCAGTCATCTGTCCAAGCGAAGGCCGTTCCCGACGTGAGAAGCTTGTGTAATGGTGACGCAATGGCAGCAAAGTGACTGATGAAGCGGCGGAAGTAAGAAGCCAGGCCAAGAAAACTTCGCAACTGTTTTTGATTTTCGGGGCGAGGGAAACGAATCACGGCAGCAATCTTGTCCGGGTCTGGTCGAACGCCATCTTTACTGACAAGGTGGCCCAGCACTTTGATACTTTTGCTGGCGAAGTGGCATTTCTTTGTATTGAGCTGAAGTCCAGCATTCGAAATGCATGTTAAAACTTCGTCCAAACGCTCAAGGTGCTGCGAAAAAGTGGAAGAAAAAATAACGATATCGTCTAGATAACATAAACAGGTTTTCCACTTGAGGCCACGTAAAACAGTGTCTATCATGCGCTCGAATGTTGCAGGAGCGTTGCATAATCCGAAGGGCATTACGTCATAAAGGCCGTCCGGAGTTGCAAAAGCTGTTTTGTCCTTGTCCGCTTCGTGCATAGGTATTTGCCAATACCCGGACCGGAGGTCGAGACTAGAGAAATACTCTGCGCCTTGAAGGGAGTCGAGGGCATCGTCGAACGTTGCCTCACAATATATATATATATATATATATATATATGACGAGAGAGCTGAAGTTTAGTCAAGATAAGGCCCATTTAACAGTCAGGATTACAAGGAAAACAAACTGAGTGAGTTCGTTGAAAGAAAAGACTGTTCCCCAGCGGGTATATGACATCAAGATGGCACATGCTCCTTAAAAAACGCTCTTCTTTCACTCATCAGTTCACTCATTACTATAAACTAGCGCAAAATCTCAATACATGGTGTGGGAAGGGATTACGTCACTCAGTAGTGTGCACCACGGCTCCCTCTCGCGAGTTGCCCTTGCGTCGCGCTCGCGCATCCCGTGCTGTAGCTTTGTCACGCTGGCTCCGTGCTGACGTCCGCGCCAGGTGGCGTGGAACTTGCTCTTTGTCCGCCGCTCGCTTCGCAGCCTCCTCACACTCCTCCGCGTCGTCTCTAGCTTGGCCAATTTATTTATTTGTTTATTTATTTATTTATTTATTTATTTATTTATTTACCTGTTTATACTGCAGCACGATTTATGAGTAAGCAGCAGTGAGAACGTAGGACAACGAGCAGAAAAGCATCAGAATACTACTAATGGTAAAAAAAAATACGCACACTAAAGATCAATGTCTTCAGCAAAGGAAAGAAATGAATTGAAGGGCCCTTTTTTGTTATATGCAACCAAATGAAGCCCATGAATAACGAAGCCGTGAAAACATGGGGCGGGGGGGGGGGCATATTTGTAGTTTTTTAGCAGCAGTAAATGTGTCATAAAGTTAAAATTATTTCAAGTGCGCGGGAAAGAACTCACCGCCGGTGGGGACTGAACCCACAATCTTCGCAATATGCGTGCAATGCTCTAAAACTCTGCTAAAGCCATAGTCGCTGCCGCGTTAACATTCTTGGTCATTCGTGGCGTGTTGAACATTACGCTATAGTGTGAGCCGATTAGTGGCTCCTGTGACGGATTACCAAAATCACGTGAGGTGAAGTGACGCTTTGGCATGTCTGTGTACTAAAAAGTGCGCAGCAGTGGAATTTCTGGTTGCCATCGCACGCGGGTTAGTCACGTGGCGTAAGAATAAATGTCATAGGTGAAGTCTTTGGCAAAGCGGCACGTTCGTGTCGACTCTGGTTCTGGCAGTAGAGATGCAGACAAAAATAGTGGGAACCGCGAAGCGGCACCGCGTATCTTGCTGGCCGCTCAGTGACTAAGTCCAGCCACTGGCACTTGCAAAATAGCGATACTTATATGCAGCGTCAGACGGATTCTCGTTCATTAAAATTTTGACTATAGAATAACGTCATACGGGACGTACTTGCTCAGGTCACATGACTCTCCTGCATATGGGACCACAAATTCCACTGCTACTCATGTTGGGGTACGGAAACACGCGCCGACGTGACATCTAACATAGTAACTTTCTTGGGCCCTGTTACGTCTTTTCCCAAAGCATTCAAACAGCAGTTGGTTGTGCTCGTCTTATTTCTTCTATCTCCGAATCACGATGGCCACATCGCAAAATTTCTCACCATGTATTGTGTTACAGGTGTGGGCCCTTACCTTCAGCGCCATGTTGCTGATGGTTACGCTGCTGTTCACTTTCAACGTCGCCCGTGCAACTCTGAGGACACTGGACGGCAGATGCACTTGCAGGAGAGTGTGTGCCGTGGCCAAATCTGTCATGTACTCGTACCTCACACAAGGTGATCCGGCTGGATTTATTTTTGTAGAAGGAAAACCTATAGGTTTTCTAGAACTCTGTTCACTCGACATTTAAATAGAGCCCACTGATCAGACCTGTATTAACGCATTAGTAAGATTTATTATGACAGTGAGGGTTCCGAGGGAGCGTCATGAAAATCTACGCAAAATGGCTTGTAATTCCTTCATGACCCCATTTTGCCTTGCTGTAATGCAAAGCCATCTTCAACGTTCTGTTTACGCTGTCAATTGCGACGACGTACTGAGTACAGCGGCAAAAGAAAGCGCATATTTTAAGTTCACTGGTTTATGATGACACGACCACGAAGGGCGTTAATGTTACTGATTGTCCGGCAGACAAAGCCAGTGAGGAGGGATCCAGGCCACTTCTGGGTTGCTGGTACGTGGTGTGCCTCGTGCTCACCACGGTGTACTGCGGTCGCCTGACAGCCTTTTACGTGGCCACCCTGGAGGAACCCGTATCTTCACTTACAGAGCTGGTGGCGCGGAGGCCGCATGCGATCATTCTTGTCAAGAACGGATCACTGCCCTACGAAGTACTGGTAAGCCGCCGAGTGAAGAGAGCCTTGTTCAGACTCTGCGGCAGAGTCTACGAGGACACTTTATATTATAGTTCCAAAACGAACCAATTAGCGGCCCGGAGGAATAGTAAGAAGGCTCCGCGTTAAAATTCTAACTTCTGAGGTTTTACGTGCTCTAGCCGAGATCAGGACGGTCTCTGTAAATACGAACTAATTTGACCGGCTGGAAGATAGTTTTGAACGCCTGTATTTCTTTAACGATGTTGCCTAAATCTAAGTATACGGGTGTGTTTACACTTTCCCGCCATATAAATGCAGCCGCTGTGGCCGGGAATCAAACACACTTATCGGTGCGTAGCAGAGAAACAGCATAGGCGCTAGCTGCTAAATTTCCGATCGCTCTTCCACATTGCTTAGGCTGAAATTGGTGCAGGCCTGTAAGCAAAAAATAAAACAAAAGATAACAAAACACCAATAGTGACGTGTAGAAGCACTAAATAACGTTCAAAAGTGCTTCCACTGGGGCTAATTGGTATGGCACACTGGAGTGAAACACTGCCCTGCATAGATGCACAGACACGAGGGACACAAGAACACAAAACGGACAAGGACCTTGCGCACTAGCAGCTTTTATACTAAATGTTTTTATCGAGCAAGGTCATTTGTCCGCATTGGGTTCTTGTGTCACTCGTCACTGTGCATGCACACAGCGCATCGTTACACTTCAGTATGTAGGAACTCCACTGATACAGTGGGCCCATACGAAATTTTTAAAATTTAGGTAATAATTCCAATAAATAAATAATTGGTACTCAGTCGTCAGGGGAGGCCGGTTCGTTTGCAAAGACGCACATAAAGCCTCCGAACATTTCTATGTTTGCTCCGCCCTTTCATTCAAATAGAGAACCAACAAAACGCGATTCTGCCAGTACAACAAAAGAAGAAAGGGCACACGCGAATGATGTGGTATACTTTGGGCTCTAGGCCAATAGTTTACTGGATGACAGGATCAAAAACTTCTTCATCGATAGTTAAGAAAAAAACTTGGAGGACGCTTGAGCTTCGCCTTCAGGAGGAGAACGCGATAGCGTAATCGGGCCCCATGCGTATCGCCTTCTCAATCGCTAGCCCGGCTTCGGTTCTCGGTGCATGCCTCAACCGTGCCGTAAGGAAACGAAGGACTGTGCGCGCAACATTGGTCGTTTCAAACTATACTAGAATGCCGAATGCAAGTACAGGTGTTAAGTCCCACTATGCCATAATTCTTCCTTTTGCGAATTGGCGAAGGGCCCACTAAGCGTCCGAAAGAGAACACGGCTTTGTAATGGATGTGCCTTTGAAACACCAAGTTGAGCAATTCACATGTTTTGACGCCTGGCGTAATTCTACGCTTATGCCACGCAATATTACATGCGTTAAGGAAAGTCGTTCCCCTACATGACATTCACGTATTCATATAGCGTTTTTATCCGAAGCAGTTTCAGGTAATAGCGTAACTCTGTTGTGCAACACCCGCTTGCCACGCACACAGGACGAATTCGATTCTCACTCGTGCGGAAGTTTTTAGGGGCGAAGCTCCTTAAGGCGGCACCCGTTCGTCCCTCGTAGTCGTAGTCGTAGTGCGTAACCAGTCTTACGCTTTGACCTCCAAGGTGGTGCCGGTGGGTGATTTTTCCTGTGCGTTGTTGAACAATAAAAAATTCGCAGCGTGCGCGTTAACTAAAAGCCGAATTCCTCTGTCTCTCATTCCCCATTAGCAGCCATTGGCATGTTCCAGTAGGAAACGTTAGTAGAAGTAGAAGTGTAAGTGTTAGCTAAAAGGCGACTTCTTCTGTCTCTCATTCCCATTAGCATCCATTGTTTACCTCCAAGGTAGTGCCTGTTGAGATTTCTCCTGTGCGTGATTAAACAACAAAAATTTTGTTCAAAACGCCGTTGATTGATGAAATAAACCAACGAAAGACGCCAGATGTTTTGTAAAAGCAAAACGAAAGAACGCCACATGTTTCTAAAGCAAAACGAAAAGACGCCAGCTGCTTAACGAAAGACGCCAGATGTTTTCTAAAGCAATGGTTTTCTAAACAATGAAAATTCACAGCGTACATGTAAAATTAAAGTGAGCTGCAAGTCGTCATAACTCATCGAACCTTTAGTATAAACGCGCCCGATCTCACGTCGGTGATGATGTACTGGGCAGAATTCACGGGAGGTTCAACGGTAAACCGTGAATTCTGCCCACGGTTTACCGGTTTACCGATGTTCACGGTTCACGGAGGTTCACGGAGGTTCACGGTTTACCGATGAACCTCCGCAGCTTCACCCACTCATCATCATTCACTCCGTGGATATGCTGTGATTTTTTTGTTATTTCTTTTATTCGCATTTTTCTCGATTTTTCGGTCGCGGACAAGACGATTTTTCGTTCACAACCAACGACGCGACACGGACGCCAACACCGCAATTTCCGCGAAGCGAGGTCTTTAAAGATATCGCGTTAAAAACATTTATCGGCCTTTCTTGCAAGCCGCAAGAGAAATGACAATGAAACAGTAGCATATGAGCGCAGAAATTTGAATACCAAGCCATGCCTAAGCGTTGCACTTGATTGGGGGGTGGACGGGGATGGAGAGCAAACCAACGCCTATTGGCGCGATTGTTGACGTCGTTGTCGATAGAGAGGGCCACGACAGCTTAAAGGGACACTAAAGGCAAATAAATATTTATGTCAGAGTGAAATCTAAATGTATGACAACGTCTAAAACGGCAATATTATCAACAGCAGTGCCCTACTTACCGAGAAACTAAGCTAAATGTATCACACGATGAGCACCACGAGCGGGATATTTTGGAAATAATCCCGATGACGTATGAGAGTCTGTCTACCATAATCACTAGTAATCAAACTAGCAGCAATAAAAAAAGAACCTTCCGTGCATCGAGAGACGTAATAAAATGCTGTTTGTTCGTTTCTGTTTGATTCAAGAAAAAAGAACATCTTTGGCGTTGCCATGGGGAACGGCGCGCGTGGTTCAAAAGTTTCGTTTTCGCCGAACTGCGCTTCGCCCGGCGCCCTGCTTCGTATCGAAGCTTGTGCGTGTTTGGTTAGACATCGGAGGGGATACAGCGCAAGAGAAGACGTGCGTCGCCTTTCTTGTCCTCGTCTTCTCTTGCGCTGTATCCCCTCCGAAGCCCTGCTTCGCTCACGCGGTCGCGTCTCACTGGCATTTCGGTAGCGCGTACTGCCGCGTGTATTTTGCACGCTCGTGAAAGTCGCTCTGACAGAAAGTTCGAAGAAATGCCGCATGCATGTGATGTTGCCGGATGCCCGAATGGTGCACGCCGCCAGTGCACGCCGCCACGCATAAAGGCGGGCAACGTTGGGCACGGCAGCAATGACGTGTGACTGGTTTCAGGCGGGTGATTTGAAGTGCGCGCGCTAACACAATGCAGACCACTAAGACCTGATTTTATTTAAAAATAAGCACTTCCTTGGCATAAAAGTAGCACTACGAGGTTTCTGGAGCGCTATTTCAGCAATTAACGTGGACTTAATATTTGCCTTTAGTGTCCCTTTAAGCAAAAAAACTCTCGCTTCGTGGGATATCACCGTCCTATGTTTCTCGTCGCATGTTTTATTTTCGCTTGTTGCTCTTCGATGAAAGCTCGTGCTCATGTTCTCAGTTGAAAAGAGCGTTGAAATCATCTATGCGCAGAGGCAGCGAACGTACGACTCTCTTTGGCGAAGGCGCCTGGTGCGCGTGGTCAACGCCCGCACCCCTGTGGACGATCTTCTGCGCATGGTGGCGCAGCATCGCGCCGCTGGCTGGATGGCCGAAGCAGCGTTTGGAGGAGCGCGCATTCGAGAGGCACGGATGGATGGACTCTCTGTGGCTAGCACCTCGATGGCAGTCTCGCGCTGGTGCATTGGGCTCCGCCAGGGAAGCCCTCTGGTGCCGCTCTTCAACCGAAAGTAAGGGACAGGGCATCCTATAAATGAGTGGCCGGCACTAGTGCTCGATAATCAATCCGTGTAGCGTAAAAGCTGTATGACCTTCTTCGCTACACTGTAAGCGGAAAGGGAACGAAATAGGAGTGGCTGCTGGAGTACGCAACCGCGACAAACAGGCCGTGAAGAGATTAGTTGCGACGCGATGGTGCAGCGTTAGATTTTTTTTTGAAGTAATATGGGTGGGAGAAGTGGCGCTCGGTCTCAGCTTATCTCGTAAAAATCTGAGGATATATAAGCGCTTGTTATGAGTTTGTGAATGCTATAGCATTATTTGATGGTAGCGCAGGCTAAGGACAAGGACAAAAGAAAGACACATTCGACACCACACAGCGCTTATCCTTAGCCTGTGCTACCATCAGTTATCATGCTATACCGACAAGCCCAGATTGCCAACCTATAGTATTAAGTTCCAAGCAGCCGCAGCCGGAAATCGCAACGTCATATGCCGCCCACGTGTTGCGCGATGATGCGCCCAGCAAGCGGACACGGCCACCAAGGCCAGCAGGCGCGCACAGCAGCAAAGGTGCTCATATTACCGTACTTTGCTCCATGCGGCTGCGCGCGACATGGCGCAGCGGCAAATGCGAGTTTAGCTGCCCTTTCGCCGTCACAGACGACAGATTTCTTTCATCTTCAAAGGTGCGCTTAGTGAACACAAACGACACAAACCAAAAAGTACAGGACATATGGCAACGAGCGCAAATGAATCAAGACCATCTAGGCCACCTTATAGCTCTTCTCAACGGATTTCTTGCTCAACGAGTCATTTGGCGCTTTAGCGCAAGCAATTATTGCGATATTGTATTTTCAGAAGCTTTAGTAGGAATATGCATTTCTTTTTCTTGAGGTATTTCTTGAGACGGAAATGAAGTTATTATTATTATTATTATTATTATTATTATTATTATTATTATTATTATTATTATTATTATTATTATTATTATTATTATTATTATTATTATTATTATTGTTGTTGTTGTTGTTGTTGTTAATGTTAATAGTATTAGCATGTTGTATTATTATTTACATTTTCAGATGCACACCACCTGGTGGGTGAGTTCATAGGTTCTACACAGGCAGGATAATGAAGCACAAAAGAATCTATTTGTTCAGTCTTGAAGACACGTTCGGTTGTTATACAGATGGCGTCTGTGTCACTCCAGTTACCCTCGCAAACACCGCTTTCTTGTCGGTCAGAAAAATAGCCAAGTTCGTCAACGTAGTTTGATGTTTGTAAGTGCTTTCTGTATAAAGGGAGTCGACGCGACATCAGTGAATCCTCCTAAGCTTCCAGAGTATGAAAAAAACGAACAAAAAATACAGACTGCGGCAGTCGCACACGTAATATCTCTCTCTATTTTGTTAGAAAAGCAATGTTAGAAGAGCAAGTGTCGACATGGGCAACTTTTATTTAATGTGAAGTGGCAAAAAAATATAAACCATCAAAGTGTTTCCCGATAAAAACACACACACGCCATGTCTACAAAAAAGGGTTACGTTACTGTGTAAGGTATACAGGTTCTATGTTTGTCTTACGAAAGCAAATAAAGAAAAATAGCGTTGGGGTAACCCACACCATCCTAATGTGTCGCGGGTTCATGACGATCTTAAAATAGGAGATTAGGGGCACATGCGTTCAAAAGGAACTTGTGAAGAAAAGAGAATTAGGGGCAAAAAACGCGTGTGTCTGCAGTACGCGGGAGAAAATGCTTATACGAATAGAGCCATATAAGAGGAGTTAATTGTAAAGCTGAAAAAGATGCCGCTTCGTGGTTTTGAAATGGTGGTCTTGGTAGCTTTTAAAGGATAACTGAGACGAACTGCGTTAAATATATTGTAATGTTACTGGCCTACCGGCTTGATGCTAACGCGTGTTCCTACTCAGGCGTTTCTTTATTGTTGCGAAAATTGCTGCAAAATTTTGAAAGGTTAACTTATGAGAAAAGGGAAAATTAAGGGACGCAGTGATGTCGTGGTCTTGGTAGCTCGCCGAAGTCTTCTGCGTTGAAGAACTGCGTCCTCCATGTACTCGAATTATGACTAAGTAGGTAGGGAAAGATGGGAGGGATGTGTGGTTATCACGCAGGTACGCGAAATACGTGTCTATGGACGGCATGGTCATGTTGACGAAGAGAGGACCGCGTTTGACAATCACCGTTATTTTAGAGACCTAGCTTCCCGGTAGATTGCGTGTCTTTCGGGGATCATGTCCGCCAGAATTCCCCGCCCACCCTTGCCTTACCGTTGGAGCAAGGCCCCGTTTCAGATATGCTCTTCTTAGACTGTTACAGATTGTTCACGCGTTCTCCAACGGGGATTTTTGAGGCGACGGATGATCTAGATTCTGTAGAATCCTTTATGGCTTAGTGGGTGAGGTTACGTTGATACAGCGTATTGTTGATTTTGATCTCTTGTTGTATAACCTTTCTCCCGCTATCTATTTCCACCTAAACAAGCTTGCTTGCTGTCAGAACCAATTTCATTCGTTCCTGATGTCTTTTTCTTGCACTTTGGCACTGTTTGCGGCACAAAACCGACTTGCTAATAAGCCAGGCTAATCACTTTTCTGCAGCAAATAGCTTTTATTTAGTTTCGCAACTAAAGAGAAGGAAACATGAAGTGTCCTTGTATTTCTTACCATTGTACAGCCAGTCTACTGATTGTGTGAAAGGTGTATTTTTCTTTCCTGTTATTCGTAGGGTGAGTATCACCTTTTTGCGCCATGTTTTGCTGAAAGACGTGTCGCTCTTAACACAGTGCTTTGTTTATTTTGAAAATAAGTTCGATTGAAAGATTGTTGCATAGCTGGGCATCAGGAAGCCTTATAAGGCTTTCCTGGCGGAAGTGACAAGCAATCTGCCCAGATTTAAGCAAGTGAACAGGCGTTGCTTAGTAACCCTGTAGAGCGCAATCACTATTTCGAGTACTGCGTGCCGGTTCTTTTTAACTGGTTAACTTTCCTTCCTTTCCGCAATATACTGCTCTTCATTTTTTTTCTGTCCTAGGGCAGTAAAATTTTATGACAGCTTTAATGAGCATGGTTTACTTGCCAGGTACGAGGGCATAAGATCTGGGCAAGCAGTAAATTGAAACGCACATGCAGTGTCAAACATGTCAAAACATTGTATTTCACTTGTGCATTTTCGTGCGTTGTTGTGCGCGTAGTGGGTAGTCAATAGCCGGCGTTTAGTGAGGAGTGTGCCGTAGCATTCCTTTTGTGCTGCTGCTCCTCTCCGAACTTTCGAGTACAGCATACGAGAAATGTGTCAGCCATACTGGGCGAAATAGTTAGCAGCTAAAAACAATGAATCGTAAGTGAACATCAAATTAGTCTGGTGCGAGAAGTAAGTAGGCCTGTGCGTCCTGGATTGTGTTTGCTTTGCAAAATATCTGACGAAAAAAACCATCGAATGTATATCAGCGGCGAGAGTTTTACTAATCCGTTCTACTTCCCAAGTGTACCAAACCCCCTAATGTTGAATGTTTTCA
Organism: Rhipicephalus sanguineus; assembly: GCF_013339695.2. NCBI lineage: Eukaryota > Metazoa > Arthropoda > Arachnida > Ixodida > Ixodidae > Rhipicephalus > Rhipicephalus sanguineus. The sequence continues at coordinate 27,219,724 of NC_051182.1, forward strand.
GAGATTTTGTGTGAGGAATTTTTTTTCCTTACTCCACTGTGCCTTCCATAAATAGATTTTGGAAGTAGAATAGCATCCCATTTAACCTGAGGATTGCAATAATTGCTTGGCGTAATATCTAAATTATTGCATGCGTTAAAACATACGCGTTCTTGATTACCCCGATTCATGTTACCCTCAAGGAGGATCCCCATGTCAGTAGTGCCTCTGGCAGAAATCCTATAAAATGGGCTCGAGTTTCGAACGAAAAAAAATTGTGCGATGGTCAAGTTCATCATGAAAAAAAATACCTCACACTATTTCGGCACGGAATCTATCGCAGGATTCTTCAACTGTGGTCTCACGGTTTGATCGAGCATCTGAGGAAGACTTACTTCCACGCTGACCCTGTACCACCGCCGGACCCCACACAAGTACTGACTCTGGGCAACTGCAAGGCTTCGTTCTGGATGTGGTTCCTCGGATTGATGGTTGCATGCGCAGCTTGCATCGTCGAAAGAATGCTGGCGGGGCGCACCTCGCGGCAGAAGCGACTCCCGGACATTGCTCCTCCCCTGCGCAGGCGCGTGGCCCCGAAACCCGACAGATGCTATAGCTACACCGTGCCTACCCGATATCGTTACCACCCTTCCGTGAAACCTGCTCAGATTCAAATTGTCCGTCGAGCAACAGGGCTACCATACCGGAAACAGTAAATTTTGTCGAAGTATGTAGCCAGATTCCGAAACGGTAACTAATATGTACTTATTATACTGCTGGAACTATTTTCGCATCAGTTTCATGTAGTTTAGAACAAAAACTAAGCTTCATAAGTACCTTAAAAGCTCGAAAAGAGTGCTGTAATAAGTTTTAACTCTCACGACCATCTGAGATCAGACAGTAACATGATTTGCGATGTACAAATTCATGCAGGCTTATGTACCAGCCTGAGTGACAATTAGTGCTGAAAGCACGGTGTATTCAGGCCCAATTATGCTTGACGTGCCGTTTTCACGATTTTGACTCTTGCAAAAAATAAATAGTAGCAAGAATGAATATGCTTGTATTAAAGATTGCTTGATCACTACCTATAATATGCTTACTTTAATATTTTTGCTAACACCAGATCCCACATTAGCGCTGAACCTTTCATCACAGCTACCAATAATTTTGTGGCCCGTATTTCCCAGTGCGGCGGCGGACGTCCCCTCGTCGCGGAATTGCTATGCTCTTTAGCTGGCTGAATTAGGCGACGACTCACCCTCTTCTTCTAAGAGGTTATCTGCGGCGGATAACAAGGTGGTGTGAGTCGACGCCATGGGTCGCATTGTGTTGCATGCTGTTAAATGTCTGCTACGAAATATGTGGAGTCCCGATCAACTAAAAGGAAAGCAAGCCGTTTGTGCAGTTCTCTCTGTGCTGTTTATCGTCAAGGATTGTGACACCGAGTGTTTGTTCCCATCGAGTAAAAAAGTCGCAGTTTCGCCGCAACGGCGAAGCAATGAATGCGATAGCAACAAATTGGAATGTAACGTGAAGAACGGAAAGCAGCTCGAAATTGCCAACGCGTCACTCGAGCCCAAAGGACGCACGAAAAGAACGCACACAGGACGAGTGCGAAATATCGTGCGTCACAGCTCGATACTTCAAGCGCACTGCTGAAACATAAAGCAGGACGCACGAAACGAACAAACAGGTACTACAAAACAGGACGAGCGCGAACTAAATGTCGCAGTTGTTACTTCTGTTTGAACAGCGCGCTCTTTTCGCAAACGCGGCCGCTGGAGCGAGCGAAGTGACTTTCGTAGTCTTTGTGAATTCAGCGCGGACATCGCGGGGAAACCTCAAGACATACAACCCCCCGCTCCACCCTCCCCCCGCCCGCCCCTTCTTTCCTTGCGATAAGCGCACGAATGCGACCACGCCCTTTAGAGCGAAGAGCCTTCGTTCGCAGGAGCGGGGTAGGGATGGTCGATTAAAATTTTTAATCGATTAATCGTTATTCGTTAATCGATTTAGCCTTTAATCGATTAATTGCTTTCGGTGGAATGTTTTAATCGATTAATCGACTAATCGACATTTTTAATGGGTGCTTTAAAACCGATATCTCTTTGTTTGGGAAGCATCGTTCGTGTTTAATATGGGCCCAAATCTTTTCATTAGACGCGCTGACGATCCAAAATTCCCACTTTCGAAAGTGTCCCCTTGTGTGCAGTATGCGAAAATTCACATTTTCGCACACTGGACACAAGGGGCCCGTCGTCGTTGGTTGATGTCGCGGATTCAAGCTTCTGTGGCTGTCATCCCTGGACTATTCGGCAGCAGTTCGCATTTTCTCGAAGCCTGCCTACTCGAGCTCATCGAAACCGGAGGCGCGTTCGGGGACCACACTGGTTGGAAAGTCGCAGTTGAAACATGCAGTGTGGCGGAGGGTGAGCAAATCCCGAGAAAGGTAAAAGAGAGACGAGGAGAAATTAAATAAGACGCTCGCTCTAGTAAGCAAGTCGTCTTTTCTCGGTTTGCCGGTTAGATATTGTGGAAGCCCTACATAATACTACAATTGCGAACTGACGCGATCTTTTTCTTGAGGTCACCTATGCAGAGATTACACAGAAATATACTGGCCTCAAACAGACCATCCGCACAGGCAACTGCGGGAAATGGAAGGAAAGGTGACATTTAGGGGCTCGTTTTTCTTTGTTAGACACAATATTAATTAAAACTAAGAGACAATATTGCCAAGAAAAAGTATAGGGGGTGTTATTTGTAATAATTGGGATATAAATCTGAAGAAAGTGAAGTGGACGGAAAGATAACTTGTCGTCGGAAGGGACCGAACCTGCGACCTTCGAATTACTTTTAGGGGCTCGTTTTTCTTTGTTAGACACAATATTAATTAGAACTAACAGGCAGTAATGCATAGGGGATGTTAAGGGTGTATGACAAAGAAAAACGAGCCCTTAAAAGTCACCTTCTTTCCCTCATTCATAGCGAGGGTCTCGTTCTGGCAGACTTGGTGCCTTCAGGTAGTATGCGAAGGATTATTGGTCAGCTGCCAGCTCGTAAAAAAGGTCACTTGCTACGTGACGCCAAAAGGCAGGAAAAGAGTGTTCCACACTCGCCGCCATGGCTGTGATCGGCGCTGACTAACACTCCTATGTTTAAATGCACCTGTGTACGCTATGAAGTGGACGGGGTATGACCGCCGCGGTAGCTCAGTGATAGAGCATCGGACGCGTTATTCGAAGGTCTCAAGTTCGGTCCCTGCCGACGGCAAGTTATCTTTTCGTCCACTTTACTTTCTTGGCATTGATATCCCAATTATTACAAATAACATCATCTATACTTTCCCTGGCATTATTGTCTGTTAGTTCTAATTAATATTGTGGGAAATAGAGTGACATGAGTTTCTGCCTCCCGGCTAGAAAAAACAGCAGCGGCGCCAGTATACTCCGCAGGTTTCAGCTGATCTTTCTGTAACACGGCGCCACTCACACATTTTCAATTGTGCGTACATCCTGAATTGTGAGCCCTATCTACTGTACCAGACATAACAACATAAATTGCGCGACTGTCCTTTCTTGTCACAGCAGAAGACGGGGGCCTCTAGCTGAAAGCTGTATTTCTCCCTAAATATGCGACCATACAGAATTACTAAGTGCTACAAGGTCACTTCTTCAATAGTAATGCACTGGATGCTAGACGTTCGGTAAACCGACGCGTAAAGTTGCGGATTAATTCGCGAGTGCGCATTCCTGCACTACATTTTCTCTCAACTAATCGCGGCAACATTCCTGCTTCAAGAAGAAGACGAGGTCGTAGTTGCAGGTGCTGGTGTTTGTCTATTATGCGTGTTCGTGTCAAGAGAGCCGAGTTTACACTTTCCGCGTCCCAGCGCAAGCAAACCACGCTTGAACACACTGTTTGAAGAAGTGACTAGCTGCCATTAATTGGACTAACTGCATCGTAGGAAAGTTAGCTCAACAGTTATGAAAATGGTATATATACCCTATAAGACGGACAGTTGGGCTAGTTGGTATACAGCATAATAAAAGATGGTTACTAGCGTCGTTGTCCTCTTTACGCTAGCAAACGTGTCTTATTATGTATATACGGATTACCTAATCATCTCCCCATCATCGTACTTCATCACTCTTTTTGCCCCGTTGCGTTTTCCCCGGTGCAGAGTAGCAGGCAGGGGCGTACTAGCTCAGGCCACCCTTTCTGCCTTGTAATACATTTTCTCTCTCTCTTTCATTGGTAAACAATATTTTATTTGCTAAAGAGTAAAACAGAACGGCACTAAGAACCAGTGAGTAAATAAGCAGGGCATATTACAATGCCACACTTACACAAGAAACGAGTAAAATCTGAGGGTGGAATAAAATACAAAGAAAGTTGCGATTGACACTACAGGTGACGAAAACTACTCGTTTACCAAATGTAAGCAGACATGCGTTTACGCGGCAACACGATGAAACAGCGCGGCAAAAAACAAACACGAACAAAATAAGCTACAAGACGATGCGCTGGCACGTATGAAATTTACAGAAAAGAATAAACTTCTCTTTTGAAAGTTGGCGAATCCACATGCTGCTTACTTTCTCAACAGTCCCCTTTTGTTTTGTTTCATGGGGTTGCTGCTCCGAACCACATGCTTTTTTCTACTGAGCGAAGAAATGTCAGTTGCCCGAGATGCTCGGGCGACAACCGACACCTCCTTCGGGTCGCCACACATCCAGCATGCGAAAAAAGGCGCTCGGATGCTACTGACGTTGCAGGAACCGGCAAATACTCCATTGCAACGTCAAACACATGATCTAGGCGAGTTCGCATGCTGTGCCAAGTCTCAAGTGGATTCGGATTGGTGCGGCGATCGACTAGAGGGTTACTATAGTATGTCTTGAACTGAGAAGGCGGATCGTACTCCAGTGCAACGCAGTTGCGTAGAAGTGCGCGATCGACGGCATCCCAAAAAGAACCAGAAAAAGTAGTTGTATTCGGCTTTGCAACTTCCTGTGTCTAAGGATAGCGTTCAGGGTCTGCGTCTCAGGATAGCGCGCCTCGCAGTCATGCGCCGCGGCCAAGGGGCGAGGTTGGGGGCGGGAGTGGGGGATGCCGTAATCGATTAATCGAATAGTTTTAATCGATTAATTCGATTAATAGAAAGGCACAAATCGATTATGATTAATTGGTTAATTGTGGACCTTTAATCAATTAATCGATTAATCGTTCATCGATTTTACCATCCCTAGAGCGGGGCGACGACTTTTAAAGCGCGCCCAGCACGCACATCGCGCCATCACGCTGGTGAGTAAGAAAGCACGCTGAAGTAAATGGTGTATGTAAATAGCTCGCCGTTAGCCTACTGAAAGACGCTACTCTCCGTGGCTTAGCCATCTAACACCGTGCGTTTCGGAGAGAGAGGTCGGCCGTTCGGCTCCGCGCGTCGGAAAGTATTTCTGAATATTTTCTTTGTGACTTTTCTATATATATATATATATATATATATATATATTATATATATGCACACACACATATACATATACGGTGCATGACGGCGGCGACGGCGACGTCAAAATCAGCCGACACTGGTGATTGCTATCGCAATGAAATCTGTTCTTAATTAGGAGGGTGCGCATGGCTTTACAAGCTCGTGTAAACGGTAGCGCGACAGCAAACCGTGCTGCATCTGTACAGCAGATTCTTTTACTCTCGCGCCTGTGCTTAGAGCAAGCACAGATAATCTTGACAGCGGTTATGAATTGTCGGCAGGGCCTGCATAGGGGCTGCCGGTCAGAGGTTATTCTCTGTGAAAACTGACGGTAATCGCGCGATAACGACCTGCTGGGGCTATCAGGGTCATTCGTACCACCTGACCCGCAGCCTCTGGCAAACATGGCTACCGCCTACAAACAAACAAAATTATTCTCCATATTCGATATACAACAGCCGCACTGAAGAAGCGCGCCGGCGTGCTCCCGCACGCCTCTCCAGTCGGGCCTTGCCTATATATACCGTTACGAATATTAATGCAAGGGGAACAATTTTTCCTCTCTATGCGAGCAGCAATTCTATTAAGCACTAGAGAAGGCGAAAAAATAAAGCTGTCATTAAGGGGACGGTTTGCTTGACAGCGAAAATCGATTTAGCGTTATTTGTCTTCTCGTCTCAAAAGGTCTCGCCGCGTGCATATTCACCATGCACGAACAAACAGAAGGCTGCCCTTTTTCCCACTCCCTTAAATGTCTCGCGCATGCCAACCATATTCCATAATAACTTACGCGTTTAGAAAACCATAACTTGTACGCTGCGACTTCGTGTGTATTGGAACAAACCATCTCAAAAGTTGGTTGCAGCAGGGTGAAAGCTAGGAGGTCTAGGCAAACCACATGCTTACGTAGCAAAACATTGTTCTGTTTGTAATTGCATTATAACTGGAGAAGGTTAAGACAACTGAGTTTCTTTGCCACATGCTACGTCACAGCAATACGTGATACGGCAATCACGCTTCACGTGTGTACGTCATAAGCATTTATTTATTGTATCGGTGATTGCCGCTAATTGGGATGGCTAACCAACATGGCAGCACACAACAAGACGCTTGTGCATCTTAGCAAGCGCAGCGGAACAAACACAAGAGAAGGGAACACGTAGACAGGACTGGCGCTAGACATCAACTCATCCAACTTCGATCCGAACTCGCGCTTGCTACTTGCCCACTGTCCTAAACGGGGGAATAAGCTATCACTTTGTGCGCTCTCACGCTGAGGACAAAGTATCACGTACGTTTTGTCCCTATTATTGAGATCGGCTGTACAGCCACGCCTTCTATTCAAGATTCAATATTCACGATTGCCATGCTGTCGAAGCATCGGGACGCAAATAAGACACAAACGCAAGTGTCGGTTTAGAATTTACGGGCCACAGCTCAAAGCGGCAACTTCTAATTTCAAGCGCAAGGAACGAGCTTTGACGAGTGCCACGACGTTTTTTTTTTTTTTTTCAGGAAATACTGTTGCTACCCTACGCTAAGAGCGTTGGTTGCCGTGAGCTCTCTCAGCGCCTCGCTGACTCACTCTACTCGCCCTACACGTGAGCGCAGACGCTACACTCTAAGGCAAAATTACCCAAAAGAGGAGTAACGGAGCCCAATAAGCGTGCGCGATGAACGGATAGACCGTTGAAGGAGCAACCACAGAGGGATGCGTGCCGTGTGCAAACCAGTTAGTCTACTAAGGCAGCAAAGGGATGCGCGGGAGATGGAGGCAGTGTGCAGAGATGAATTCCGTCTGGAAACCGTTGCCATGGGAACTAACCGTCCTCCTCGCTCTTGGGTCAATTTTCCCACATGTGTGACACAACCGTGGCGTGTTAACGGTTGTGTCACGCTCTGAGAGTTCGACGATCTAGGAACTACGCCGCGGTGCCTTAGATATTGGCCGCGAGATCGAGCGGAGTCGTCACCTGGCGGCTCCTGACTGAACCGCGCCTAGTGTGGATTGCTCCATGCGTCGTCTGCTAGCCACGTTGTGTTTGTATGTGCGCGTACGACATGCAGGACCTCAAAAGGCGGTTTGTTCCGTGCGTTAGTGCAACTTTAACCGCTCGTATGCAAGCCTAACACGATGTAAAGAAGCATTTGGCCATGATCGGCTATATATGTACTGTAATAAGATCAGTGAGTGCACTTGTCGGGAGTGCTGCGTGTGGTCGTCGTACCCTCCGTTCACGAGAGTCATATCAGTGTAGGTGCCGCTCTGTGGGTCAAGCTCATTGCAGAGGGCACTTGGCGTTGTCCTAAAGCATTAAATCTGGCCCATCAAGGTCTGAAGGGGAACAAGAAGGCGCACTCGATCGCCCGAGGGCTCACTTTCCGGTCGATCGCCACTGACTCGCCGCCTCTACTCGAGCAACCCCTCTCCACAGGAGACGAACTAAGAACGTTCCACGAAATCACCTCACATTATAAATCCCACCGTAAGATCTATCCAGAGGCAGATAAACAGCTGAACAAAAAAGATGGTTGATCTCTCCGTCATAGGAATCGGAATAACACGAAAGTAAAGCGTGCCCTTACAGAAGTAACAGAATGTTTACACAGTACATTGATATAATAGAGTTTGCACAATATATATTGATGTCTGGCAGCTATAGCACCGTTTAACGTGGATGCACCCACTTTGATGATTGGTGGTACATCTCCATCCCGACGACTAACGTCCATGTTAAATTATTACACAAAACCTTGTGGTGGCTGTAGTAGTTAACGGTGAAAGCGTAATCAGAGAACGACGTGCGATAGCCAGAAGAGCGTGGCATATTGAACGCCGAACTCGGTCGCCATCCCGCGGTATGTTAAAATGTGATTGAAGACCACGGCCGGACTAGAGGGAAACGCAAAGCGGGTCGTGTCGCCCCCCCCCCCCCCCGGCCGCGATTTTTCTCGGGGCGAGCGCGTGAGCGGGGAACGTGGTGTAACAGCCAGGTGAGGCAGGCCAACGCTGGGCAGGCGCGCTTCGCGGAGCAATTTTTTGTTTGGATTAGCGTGGTGCTATGAGCGAGGCCGACGCTTTTACTACGCTTGGGGTAAGGTCGTCACCTCGCGGTGTGCTAAGGCATTGACCAAATTGAGCTTGTACTGAAAACGCGCCGAATGGGACGGACGTGTAACGCGTTGCAGGTGCTAATTGCGGAAGATACAGTAATGACGAATTACTTTATTTTACCGCTCCCAGAGGGCCACACGACCCCGCTGACCGGAAGAGTGGTAGACATAAAGAGCGCGTTTGTAAACCATCAAGAGTCTGCGAACGCGGCGCAGTGGATAGCGTGCCCGGCAGCGAGTTTGTAATATGCAGAGCGCTCAACGCATGGCAACGGCAGCGGCGCGCTATTGGCTGCGCGCACACAGGGACGCCGCTGCGGAGTTCCGCCTAGCAACGGCCGCCACGACGCATGCCACGACGAGACGACGCGCTCTCTTTCTCGGGGTGCCTGTCGCGGGAATTTTAAACGGTGAACGCGGCCGCCGGACCCCGTGGAATTTTCGTCGCCGCTTGTGAACTGCTACTGCTCTTGCGTTGACCGAAGACACCGTCGTCGCCGTAAGGTTCGACTGTGTTTTGTGCATTTTGATTTGTTATAACGGTGAACACGTTCGCCCATGAACATGTGTGTTGTCGCCACTGTCTTTTGTGCCTTGGCGCTGCAGCAAGACGCGATCGGCCGTTGTGTTCCACTGTGCGTTTACGCTTTTTTTTTCTTTTTTTAACAGTGAACACGCTCGCCCTTGAATATCTGTGCTGTCTGCTGCGTCTTTTGAGCCCTTGCGCTGTCGCAAGACATAATCGTTGTTGTGTTGGGCTGATTGCTTTTGTTTATTTTTTTAACGCTGAACACGCTTTCACGTGAATATATGTGTTGTCGCCAGTGTTTTTTGGGATCTCGCGTTGTCGCAAGACGTGATCGCCGTGGGTTCGAGTGTGCCTTGTGTTTTTTTATTATTTTTTTTTCGTGGTTGTGTAGAAGATTACGGCTTGAAGACAAACACATCGTGGGTTGTAGACTTCGTGAAGTCAACATCAAGGTGTGAAAGGTAATACAAAAATGGTGTTTCATAACTTCAAAAATAACTTGCGGAATCTTCTGTGGTAATTTAACTTCATGCTTTGGGGATAATGTCCAATGATCAGCCGTTCTCAATTAGGTCGTATTATGTGTGCACTTGGCCCCCCTTATACGTGGCGTGCGGTTGGCAAAACAAAATCGAAAAAGTGCCGCTGCCACATAAGTAATTGTGTTCTAGTTATTTTCATATGTTATGGCGTAGGTACCATAGGATGGGAAAATAATGAGAGCAATCAGCGCGCAATGTGAACCAGATATACATTATGGTTGGATCTCACGAAAGTATTCCACAAACCTGCACATTTCACTTATGTCACCAACTTAAACCTAGGAGAAAGATCATACAATTACATCCGATACTTCCTAACGAATAGGAAGGTTACCTTTAACATGGGGGAACTCGAGTCTGAGGTGAGGGGCATGGACAGTTTAGTTACACCTCAGGGCTCCATGATATTGCTCATGCTCTTAATCTCATTATGACAGGATTGTCAGAAAAAACGTGAAAACATCGAAGGAATCAATCGCTCCGTATACACGGATGATGTTGCCATATGGATCTCGCAAGGCAGTGATGGGTAAATAGAACAGAAGTTACAGGAAGTGGTAGATAAAGTGGAAGTCTACCTCACAGGCACTAGGCTTGAATTTTCACCAGAGAAATCAGAACTTTACAGGCCCATACTTAACAGGAGGTGGCCCAAGAGATACATGAAGGAGAGAGAGTGCGAGGAGATACAGACTTGCACGAAAAAGTCCCCATCATTGAACAAGTTAGGGTACTTGTACTCAACATTGAGTCGAAGCGAACTAACAGCAATACTCTTATAAAAATAGTGACTAAGGTCACTAAGGCAACTGGCTGATCAGGAGAATCACAAACAAGTATACACTCTTAACTTTGTAACTCTTACTATCCGTGCACAAAATCATGTTTATCCGATACTTTGTAACGGATAACTTAGCAAGATACATTGTAACTCATACATATATAAGGTACATTGTAACGGTTACAGATATCAGTTACATTGTAACCCTTATAATTGTTGATATTATATAGGTTACGCTGTAACCTTGTATTTTTTATAATGTAATGTAACTTATAGAATGTAACTTATAAAAATGTGTTTTTAAGGGTTACGTCAGCTATTGATATCCTTTAGTTTTGATTGCACTCTATTTACACCGGGTGTTTCAAGAAATCTGCCGAAAATTCTCAAAAATACCGAAAATGCGATATTTGCTGGCTGCCTTGAGAATTGCTTGCGCTGTAGCGGCAGGCATCCTAAGATTGTTAAAGACCCCATTTAGGAGTGTAATTAAATATAAACGAATGAACTCATTAACTGGTGAAGTTAGGTGGTTGTATCAAAGGAGTGAAATGAAGTTTTACTGCGAAGAACCCATGCCAGCTTTGATATATAGAAAAAGCAGCCTGTAGTAATTATTGTATCATAATGAAATTCAACCAAATTCAATGGATGCCACCTTTGAAAGCCATGGAATTTGGTTGAATGTCACTACGACAAAAAAATTACCAGAGGCAGATTTTTCTATACTTCAAAGCTGGGATGGCTTCTTTGCGTAAAGAACTTCAATTCACCCCTTTGACAGAACCACCTAACTTCACTAATTAAAAAGTTAATTAATTTAACTCTAATTGCAGTCCCAAATGGTCTTTAACAATCTTAAGACGCCTGCCGCTACAGCGCAAGCAATTCTCAAGGCAGCCAGCAAATATCGCATTTTCGCGATTTTTGAGAATTTTCGGCACATTTCTTGAAACACCCGGTATAGCCAACCTTAGGTTCACTGTAATGAGGTTTACAATGGTACTGTCTCGTCTGGCAATTGTTCTCACAGAAGATTGCGATGCCAAAATTGGGAGTCTGATAAAATCACTTCGCCTATATTTCGATGCATTTGAACAAGTCAATGAAGAGTGGATGAGTTTTCTCGCACTGCTGATTTACCCTTATATGGCTTCACTTTCAGTCCCATTACTCAATCTTCTACACAGATTCTCTCATGAGAACCGACAAGTCGAAAAATCACACTGCTGACCAAATTTGTGGGCAAAATTTCTAGACATGAGACATCGTCTAAATGTTGAAAACTGGCTGTGAAACAGAGTGCAATCAAAACAAATAAAAATGTCCATATAAGTAGCTAAAGTATCCTGAAAAATCAACACACTCTTTTGAATACTGTCTGGGCTTCCCCACTCACATAAATCAGCTGCAATATTTTCACACACATATACTGCCGCTAGCTCGCTCGACATTGGCGTAGCTGGTAGAGGGAGGAGGGTTGGTGGTTCTAACCCTCAAAAGTTTTCAATTTTGCATGTACGCGTACATTCGCAAACATGCACGACTACACGCAGTGACGAGAAACGGTTGTGGCAGCTATACTTTGTGTTTATTTTAGGCTGGCTGGTATTAGAACAGGTGAGTTCAATCACACTGCAAAGCTCTCTGGGCCATGTCTCGGATATCAATGGCATTTCAAATGAACTTGAAGGCAATTCCATTAGTAAACTTCCTAACTCTGTCTGAACTTTTCAAACAAGGTATTCCTTTACACATTTTTGAATTTTCTCAAAAAAGCACTGTCAGGTACGAAATTCTTTATTTAAACATCTCTTCTTTCCAAGATGTAATATCTAAAACAGGGTGACACGTCGAGTAGTGTCAGAGCCCTACAGCTATGAAAGACACAAAATATGAGACACAAAAGATGTCACAAATACAGCTACATAAAGTAATGCAGCTGCATTACTACATAAACACAGATATCAGAGAAAAGTGCTACAGCTTAAATTACATTTTTCTGCTTTAGAAAGGCCAAAAACATTTCAGGCGTCCACAAACCACACTTTTTGGTGGCCTATCTCCTGACAATGCAATTGTCTGCACAAGAGCAAGCATCTGGGAATACGCAAATGGATACTGTAAATTCTTTATATAATACGCCAAAAGACAAAAAAAAAGTGCCCGCGGTAATCCAGATGTGGAGACAGAGATGACCTCGGCTTGGCTGCCAGCAAAAACGCAGACTTAGTCAGGAGTGCAGTAAATGTGAGGCGCTGATATTTGAAGTTCATCACCAGGCAATTCCGCCTATAAAAAGAAATTACAGACTACATAAACTACTAGCTAAAGTTTGTTGGTGGTGCGGAGTGTGGTATGCATGCGCTTGCCCACAGAATAAAATGAAGATATGTGGCAATAAGGGCAAAATGAGAACAGCGAGCTATTAATGCTGGCACTAGCACACCATATATTCAGTGCTACAACATACCACAAGTGGGAGTGTTGTGGTGTAAGATACAACCGTTTTAAACAGGTTTTTCAGAGGCACAAGGAATCCTTTTTGCGTATCTACGAGAGGGCTCAAGCCGCAAACTATTAGTGTTGAAGAGGGTGTCCACGTAACTCCCATTTATCCGACTGTGCCCAACGTTGCCTTGTATGTGCTTCATAACATCCACCAGTGTGCAGACCCGTTCTTTCTTTTCAGTGAAAACGTCTACCCCCTCATTGAGTTCGCTCTCGAGTCTTGCTATGTTAGCATTGAACCGAAGTTCCACCTCGATGCACAACTGCAACAAAGCAATTTAGGACATTGAGAACCATCACTCCTATGAAAACAGGCTTAAATTAATGTTAGGCGTCATAAAAATTAGCTGTACAGATGTGAACACTAATGTTCATTAAGTTTATCAGCTGATTCGCTAAGAACTATTCGACATTGGTCGCCATTAAAGCTGACATTTGTTATAGTGGCTCATTTTTAATGAACATCTTTTGCAGATTTGATTCCAAAATTCGTCGAGTTTCCAGACCGCGGTGCCGGCGATGCCGCAACTGCAGAGCACACCGGGTGCGCCAGAAGATGCTGCGGCACGCCGGAACTTACCTCGACGTGATCTGAATGATGGTGCGCCACGCGAGGACCTCGCCGCGTGAAAAACAGTGTGTCATCTGAGGAGAGCAAGCCGACTGATGGTCCATCGCGCGTGATGTGCAGTGCTTGTCGCATTCTTTGTGATATTAAAGTGGTCATGATAACGCTGCCAGCGTTCCCCTCAACGCTACAACTCACGTCATGCTAAGCGGTATTGTTGCGGGTCGAGGATCGCAAATGACAGAGACAGCGATGAGCGTCAAAGCTAAAATTACAAAGAAAGACAAAGTCAAAATTAAAAAGAAGGCGACAAGCATCGCACATCACGCGCGAAGGACCGTTGCTGGGCTCGTTCCCCTCAAATGACACGCCGTCTTTCCCGCGGCCATGTCCTCACGCGGCGCGCCATCATGAAATTACGTAAAGGGAAGATTCGGTGTGACGCAGTACACGGACCGCCCTTCCGACGCACCCGGTGCACTCAGTTTCGATATCGCCGGCACAGCGGTCCGAAAATTCGACGATGGATCTTTTGAACTACACCAAATATTTTCGATTTTTTTTGCTAAATCTCACAGATTTCTTTTTGTAAAGCCCGCCTGTAAAGTGAAACTAAATGCGCAGAGAGCGCCACTGGCATCCGTCAGTTACGCCCATTGAAGGGGCGGATTCATATTGTTACTACATACGTGATTTGGGTATGAGCATCTGTGTAGTGGGAAACAGGGTGGTTAGAGTAGAAGAGGACGTTCGGCTAGTGAGAGAGGCCTCCGGTACGCGTCTGGGCAACACCTTCGCGTCTACCGGTACGTCGCAGCTCAATAAAACCTTTTGTAGACGTAACAGAGTGGTGGAGGTGCTGGGTACAGCACGTCAACGTACCACGGAGCCACAGCTGCTTGAACTTCGCCGGAGCCGTCGTCTTGCCGGTCTGCCGCCGACAACATTCGTCATGGCCCAGAGCGGCGCAGGTCAAGACTCAACAACCTCAACCACGCAAAGGTCAGCGCCGGCTGCTCCTCGGCACCACTATATTGAACCCCGCTCGTTCGCGGGCAGGGCAGGAGAAGATGTAGACGCGTGGCTGACGCATTACAAAAGGGTGAGCCGGTACAACTGCTGGAATTCCACCGACCAACTGGAAAATGTCGCGCTGTTTCTCACGGAGACCGCCCTGATGTGGTACGATAACCACGAAGAGTTCTTAACGACGTGGGATCTTTTTGCTGATGAACTCAAGAAATGCTTTGGCGACTCTGATTCGAAAAAGAAAAGCGCGGAGCGAACGCTGGCTCAAAGAGCTCAGACTCCTGGGGAGACGTGCACCACCTATATAGAGGAAGTCCTGAAGCTTTGTAAGATCTTGAACCCGCAGATGTCTGAAGAAGACAGGGTCGGACACCTCCTGAAGGGTATAGCAGAAGACGTCTACAATTTTCTGATAGGTAGGGAAGACCTCACCTCCGTCTCCGCCGTCCAACGTCACTGCCGTACATTTGAAAAGTTGAAGACTCGTCGCATTGCCCCGAAATTTGGTAGGCTGGCCAATGTAACAACGGTCGCCAGCGTCGACGTGAGCCCGCCCGCCGACCTCGCCGCTACTATCCGGGCAATCGTGCGCGAAGAGCTACAGCGACAAGACGTATTGGTCGACGACATCATCCATCGTCCGCCTAGCTGTCCAACCTACTACGCGGCGCCGTTAGCTCCTGTGCCACCATCGGTATGTGTGACGGACATCAGCGAAGCTCGCACTTCGTGGCCACGTCAGGACTCATTCAGGTCTGACCAGCGGTACGACCAACGCTTTCGTTCCGGCCCCGCCCCACAGAGGCGGGCAGTTCCCGTTCAGCAAGCTGGCCCACTGCATTCGGTTAGACGACACTTCACAGCACAGCGCTCTCAGCAGTGGTCCGGCGAGCGTCCACTACCAGTCTGCTACAACTGTGGCGTCGAAGGCCACATCGCCAGGTACTGCAACTACCAGCAGCCGCCGAGGTACGACCGATCATCGAGATTCCATCGGTCCGACTCTGCACGAGCCCCGACGTTCCCGGGGAGCGCATCTCACGAGATACCAAGACCGCTACGAAACCGTTCTCCGGCCTCCGACCGCAGTGTGACACCACCACCGGTCCCTCGTGCCAACCGATCACCGTCTCCTCGGCGCCGGTATCCCTCGCCTCCTCCGGAAAACTAGTCGGCGCGGCCGTTGGAGGTGAGGTCGCTGGACAGTCTTCGATTTCAACCGAAATACCTCCTTTAATTTGCATGCTTAAAAACAAGGTTCCTGTGCTTATCGATGGTGTCTCAACAATGGCCTTAGTGGACACAGGTGCAACCGTGTCAGTGATGAGTCTTGTGTTTAAACGCCTCCTTGGACGAAAAATTATGTTCCGCTGGGACCGTGCTGATACGTTTCGCGGAGTTGGTGGAGATGTATTACAACCTGTTGGAGTCTGTACTGTGGCTGTTAGTTTGGGTTGTCAGAAATTTATTGCGGAGTTTGCTGTTCTCTTTCAAAGTACGCATGATGTAATTCTGGGACTCGATTTCCTGAAGCTTTGTGGTGCCACTGTCGATTGCCGCACAGGAGAGATGACAGTAGATTCAGCTGTTCCAGTTGCGTTTATAGAAAACCCGCCTTGTCAGGAAAGTACCCTTTGTGTGTCCATGGACACAACTGTGCCACCCTTGTCTGCCAAGTGTGTTCCTGTCGCCTGTTCCCCTGCAACCGAGGAGACATTTGACGCCACCGTGGAGCCTGTTCACCTCAGTTGCATAAAGAAGAATGTTTTAATACCCTACTGTACCTTGTCAGTTGTGCAAGGGCGTACTGGTTTATGGGCGGTCAACTGCTCCGATGAACCTACGGTACTGCCGGAGGGTCTCAAATTGGCCGAGATTCGTCAACATCAAGTATTCTCGCTTGCCATACTTGCAGAGAGCAGCGATTCCTCAGATAAACCCGATTTCGATAATCTTCACGCCAGGGACACCTCTATTATGGCTATGATTGACAAGTCTCTCCGCACCAACGAGCGTAATGAACTGGCGAGTATTCTGCGCGAACATGCCGGTCTTTTCGATTTCGCACAGCTACAGGCTCCGTCATCATTCCCTGCTTCTCGTATAAAGCACCGCATAGACACGGCATCCCATAGACCTCTCCGACAGAAACCATACCGTGTGTCGCCTTCGGAACGCGCAGTGATCAATGAACAGGTTTGCGAGATGCTAAAGAAAAATGTCATTCAAGAATCATGTAGTCCGTGGGCCGCTCCCGTAATTCTAGTCAAGAAGAAAGATGGAACATGGCGATTTTGTGTTGACTACCGCCGCCTTAACGCGATCACCAAAAAAGACGTATACCCACTACCACGGATTGATGATGCTATAGACTGTCTTTCATCAGCCTCTTATTTTTCGTCCGTTGATTTGAGGTCAGGGTATTGGCAGATTCCAATGCACGAGGAAGACAAGGAGAAAACGGCATTTGTTACACCAGATGGACTTTTTGAATTTAATGTGATGCCGTTCGGACTGTGCAATGCACCTGCAACTTTTGAGCGCTTCATGGATAACATTCTGCGTGGTTTAAAGTGGGAAGTCTGCATGTGTTATTTGGACGATGTTGTGATTTTCGGGCGCACTTTCTCTGAGCACAACACACGCCTTGGTCTCGTGCTGGATTGCCTAAGCAAGGCACGCTTGGTGCTCAATTCAAAGAAATGTCGTTTTGGGGAGCGCCAAACACTCGTCCTTGGCCACTTAGTGGACAAAGAAGGCATACGACCGGATCCCGCGAAGACGGCCGCAGTTGAGGCGTTCAAGCAACCTCACTCGGTTAAAGAACTGCGCAGTTTTTTGGGCCTTTGCTCATACTTCCGTCGATTCATTCCTAACTTTGCCAATATCGCGCACCCGCTCACGTGCCTGCTTCAGAAAGGCGTGCGGTTTGACTGGACACCGGAATGTACGTCCGCTTTTTCTGAGTTGAAGTTCCTTTTGACGTCCCATCCCATTCTTCGACACTTCGATCCTCTGGCTCCCACAGAACTCCACACAGACGCTAGCGGTGTTGGTGTAGGCGCCGTCTTGGTTCAGCGCTTAGGTACCAAAGAACACGTCGTCGCGTATGCAAGTCGGTCGCTCAGCAAGTCCGAGCGTAACTACACCGTCACAGAGCAAGAATGCCTCGCAGTAGTCTTCGCAGTGCAGCGCTTCCGGTCCTACCTGTACGGACGCCCCTTTACCATCGTCACAGACCATCATTCTCTCTGCTGGTTGGTCAATCTGTGTGACCCGTCTGGTCGCCTTGCGCGTTGGGCGCTCCGTCTACAGGAATACGACTTTACGGTTTCCTTTAAAAGTGGTCGTCGTCACGCTGATGCAGATTGTCTTTCGCGATTACCGCTCCCGTCGACGGACTGTGACGCGGACAACTTCGACACCTACATCGCACCATTGGACCTACCATTTCCTGATACCAATGCCTTTAAGACTGAGCAGCAAAGGGACGACACCATACAGCAGCTCCTTGCTACCGAACCACAATCATCGGCGACTCGCTTCTGCATCCGCGACGGGCTAGTGTACAAAAAGAACTACGCTACGACCGGCTCACGATATCTTCTCGTGGTTCCGAAGAGTCTCCGCGTTTCCGTCTTGCAGGCTATGCATGATGATCCAACGTCCGGTCATTTAGGCACAGCGAAAACTCTTAGCCGGCTTCAAGAAAGATTTTACTGGCCAAGAATGCGCCAGACGACGGAACACTACGTCTCTAGTTGCAACGAGTGTCAACGTCACAAGCGCCCTACAAGTGCTCCTTCAGGGCGACTACATCCTGTGCCGCCCCCTAGAACTCCATTCGAGCAAGTTGGGATCGACCTTCTTGGGCCCTTTCCGCGGTCTTCTAATGGAAATCGGTAGATAGTCGTATGCACCGATCATTTAACAAGGCACTGCGAGACAGCTGCCATACCATCGGCAACTGCAGCCGATGTATGTTTATTTATGCTCCGTTTTGTGGTTCTACGACACGGACCTCCTAAAATTGTTATCAGTGATCGTGGGCGACAATTCACTGCAGACGTGGTGGAAGAGATGCTTCGTGTGTGTGCTTCCACGTTTCGGCACTCTACACCATATCATCCGCAAACAAACGGTCTAACGGAACGAACTAACAGGACTCTCACGAACATGCTATCTATGTATGTCTCATCAGACCACCAGAACTGGGACAGCGTTCTACCTTTCATCACTTACGCATTTAACACCGCACAGCATGAAACTACCGGCTACAGTCCGTTCTTTCTTCTCTATGCTCGGCCGCCTCGTCATACCCTCGATACCGTCTTCCCGTTCTTGGACTACCATGATCCCTGTATATCCGAGATCGTCTGCCGTGCAGAAGAAGCCCGACGTCTTGCTTATTTGCGCACTCTTGCTTCGCAAGATCGCTCGAAGGCACGTTTTGACCGTCGACGCCGACACGTGACGTATAATCGCGGTGACCTATACTCGGCGACAACTTATCTTGGCATTGGAGCGAAGGCTACGGAGGCGGGGCAGCCGCACATTTGTGTTACTACGCAAGTAGTTCGGCATCTTGCAGCCGATTGCAGTTCCAGTTTCGGTTTCGCTTGCTCGCATCGCTAGAGCGTTTAGCACCGTCTACATGCACAATGGGAACATCAGTGTGCGTAGATGCATCTACCTACTGTACTGTTTATTGTCACATGGTTGTTACGTTGACGAAGGCAGCAGTGTGTCGAAGATGAAACTTTATTTGGCCAAACTTGTGGGCGGGAAACGAGTCAGTCGGAGCGTCGTCCGTCAATAATTATGACAAGTCGTAAAGCGTGTCGGCTTTTATACATGTTCTATCGAATGTTCCAGTGTTATCGCTGGTGGCCACGTAATCTCTAAGACTATTCGCGTACCGCGCGCAGTCTTAACAGAAGGATCTAAAACAATCGTGGCGCTTCTCGAACATCGCATCGCGGTCGGGCCTGCAGAGCTTCAGCCTTGATACGCTTAACAGTTCGCTCACTCACTCCGGTGAGCTCGGCAACTGTCCGGCACACTGCATTTGCAGATAAGTCACGCTGACGGCGCCTCACTCCAGCGATGACATTGCAGATAACTTGCGTGGTCTGGTTTGATAGCCACTTTCTGTCACATTTAGAGTACAGCTTCTTCGGAGAACGAAACGGCGAGTTTGCGGCCGCACACGGTTCAGGCCAACGAACAGGCGGTATCGCTGGCGCCATGTTTACTGAGACTCTGAGAGAGAAGGTGTGAGGAAAATGCGGTGCAGGCGTGAAGAAAACGTGGTGCTGTCCAAGAAATAAAGACCGAAACAAACTTGAAGGTTACAATAACATTTTTTCACGAATGGCTTCCCATACGCGTTCTCTTTTTATAATGAAGAAATATTTATTTATTCGAGCTAGGTAACTTTTCGAATTAGAAAATAAATATAGGTACTATTTCTTGGCGCGCGTGCATGCACGCACTTTGGCTCTGTAGCTTCCACAGTGGTGCCAAGAAAAGTTGTCGCGGAGTATAGTGTTGCTGTGGACGCCAACTAGAAAACGCGGGTTGTGCGAAAAACTGCTGGCGCACTATGCGGGACCTTATGTTGTTACAGACCGTCTAAGTGGTTTAACTTACCGCGTAGCGCGTCTCCATTCAAATGGCCGACGGTCTGCAAAGACTGAACTTGTCCATGTAGCGCGTTTGAAGCGCTTTGTTCCTCGAGAGACTGTTTGACTCGCCCGGTGGGCTTCGTCTGCGCGGAGGGAAATGTTACTACATACGTGATTTGGGTATGAGCATCTGTGTAGTGGGAAACAGGGTGGTTAGAGTAGAAGAGGACGTTCGGCTAGTGAGAGAGGCCTCCGGTACGCGTCTGGGCAACACCTTCGCGTCTACCGGTACGTCGCAGCTCAATAAAACCTTTTGTAGACGTAACAATATTATCCCATCAAAGCATGGCCCACAGCTAAAAAAATAAAACATAAGGTTCTTGTAATTTGCCAATCAATGGGTGCTGTTCAGCGCTTGCTTAAAATTTACAACAATCAGGTTGCTAGCGATGCCCGGAGCGTCACATCACAGGTTCTTTTTCGTTAATTGCTCGGGGAACTGAAACGAATTCCCCCATTGGACACAGCTGAAGCCTCCTTTTCTTTCCTGGCAGCCGTTAAATCTCGACAGGTGCGGCTGAGAACACTTTCGTTTATCTATACCGAAAACAGAGAAAACAGAACAATGAAAAAGAACCACTTACCAAGTTCGTCTAATCTTCCATGCGATCCGGGGCAACGATCACAGTAGTCACACCGTACGTTAGCTGAAGCGAGCACAGTGTAGCGTTCACAGTCACAACCCACTTCTTTGCAGCGGCCGCGCGCTATTCCAAACAAGTCCACGTTCAACGCTGATATGTTCCGAAGCGCGTCCAACGGGAATAATGGTATAAATTTGGCGCGAAGCCGGCGACGCGAGGTAACACACACGGCCAACACCATGCACCGATCACGATGCCATCTACGTAACGCCTTCCCGACACGCAGCGCTGCAACAAGAATACATGTAGAGATACCATAGAAACATGGCCGCTGCTTCTGCCCCGAAGCATGATTCAAACTTTCGGATACGGCTACTCGCACTTAAACAAGACCACATCCATTGTGAGTAAAATAAAAGGAAAGTTTGTGACCAGAGTTCGCTCTTAGCAAGAGTTATGCTGCATTGAAAGCTATCATTTTTTATTGAAGCGTGGCGAAAGAGATCATTGTTGCTTCAGACCACTGCCTATTTCATCAATCCACAAGTCTCCTCGGCAATGGAGCGGCAGTATGTGGCTTTTCGGTGTACCAAGACCGCGCTGGCGAGAATTGGCGCGTTGGGCCACCAGTGTCAATGTACAATATGGCAACGAATGACGTATTGCAGATGTTTTTTCTGTACATTTTATGTCATTCCAGTTTGTTCAGACGCTTGCTCGCGCCGTAACCGAGTTTGCTTAAATAATAGATATTTTTAGCCGAGTGTCACTTACGCTCAGCCCCGCTTGAGTGTAATAGAAGCATTTTGAGTGCAGAGTTACTGTATATACAGTTACTCAATTCGAGTGGGCCGAACAGCCGTTTCCGGGCTTGCTTGGGGGTGAGGCGCGGTGTGTGGAAATCCTATACATAGTTTTCATGTGACGTCACAGATAGGTTCTCTGCCACCGTGACTTTTATCTCATTAGAGAGTGTCAGTGTAGGGGACGACGCACAGTCGTTCTGCCCCTGTTTTATTTTATGCTCTCCCGCTTTCTTCTGTTCGCCAGCTGCGTCAAGGGAAACACAAATGAACGCTAGAGGGCTCCGGCATTAATGTAATGTCACGGTTTCTCACTCCAAGCGTCTTACACGGCATTTCAACCAGGTTGTGCTCCAAGATGGCTAACAAAGTGACGTCAATGAAAACTGCGATGCGGTCGAAGTGAATAGGGTTGCGTTGTTTGGGCTGTGAGGCACACGTTCCCTTCGAAGCGTCCTTGTAGGATGCAGACCACGTTCGGCAGGGACGCCGATGAGCATCCCTTGCGCCACTATAACGTCCTCATCACGTCACACAATATCACGGTACGTGATGACGTCATTACGTCATCGCTTAGCAAAAGGTGAGCCGATCATGGAGGCGGTGCAGAACCAGGCAAGGTGCAGACAGCTTGCAATGTATCCCGTCCTGGAGGCAGTCCAAAACCACATTAGGTGCATAAAACTTTCGCAGGCGGACGGGGGAGAATGAATATATTGACGGAGATGAAAAAGATGGCTTTCGCCTTCTCATACGGATATACAAGGGCACAGGTGTGAGAAGAACGCTGATTTTGTGATACTCGAGAAGTCGGTTATTGTAAGTCTTGCAATATTCGTCGTTATTGTCGCACAACATTTACCTGCGGGCTAGTTCCGGTATGGCATCCTGCTTATTCCTCGAGTGAGGCGCCTTGAGGCATAATTTGTAACTCAGTAATGTGCACGTTCTTATTAGGCCGACTAACCATGCGGGCACGAAGGCAACTTAGCCTGCACTTTGCTCATGTGTAATTTGCGAACTTCCACTCCGTTAGTTAGGTCTCCTTGGAATCTCGGTTATAAGTTACCAAAAAAGTGTATGCGTTACACATGGGTTACAATATATAAGTTACATGCCGGGGTAACGGATACACTTCCGAGGTAACCGATAAACGCATCCATTCGCAGTTTATTTCGGCAATGTAACCGATAGAACGAGACGGAAATAATGAAAACATAAAAATACGAACGATGTAACTGTTATTTTATCCGTTACTCACTTTTATCGGTATATTTATACGTTACCGTGGTAAGAGTGTATCACGGAATGAAGGAGGCTAGCATTCTTAGGCTTAAATGGAAAAGGACAGAAAAGGACAAAATCAATATTTTCGTAAGGAAAGCTTTTAAGCAGGCCCTAAGCTTGCCCGAAAGCACCAGCATAGAGAGATTAACGCACCTGGGCATGCATCACACCTTAGAAGGATTGACTGAAGCTCAGTTGGAAAGAGTTGCCAGCACCTGGACTGACAAAATATAGATAAATTACAAACAATAAGCAGCAAGGACCCAAGGTTGCATCGGCCAGAGATTGGGAGCCAGATTGACATTGCAAATTTACTAAAAAAAGAAATACAAACAAAATTCAATTAGGGCACTAGAACGAGCACAGCTAATAGGACCTAATTGAGACGGCTCAAGTGCACACATAATACGACCTCATTGAGACGGCTCATCATTGGACATTATCCCCAAAGCATGAATTTAAATCACCACAGAAGATGCCGCAAGTTAATTTTGAAGTTATGAAACACCATTTTTGTATTACCTTTCACACCTTGCTGATGACTTCACGAAGTCTACAACCCCGATGTGTTTGTCTTCAAGCCGTAATCTTTTACACAGCTGCAGGCGTCTTGTTCATCAGTGATGTTCGCCCGAACCACGTCGCGAGTTTGTAATATGCAGAGCGCTCGACGCATGGCAACGGCAGCGGCACGTCAACGTCAGGCGATGAACTGTCATTGTCTTCAACGCATTCGATCGCGCGGCGCGCCGACGTCTCACATGCGCTGCTTTCCGTGGTCATAGCCGTACAACACCGGCGTTGCAGGGCTGCGAAATGCGTTGGCAAGATCAGCCGCGAAAAAAAAAATAATAGGAAAACACAAGGCACACTCGAACCCACGGTGATCACGTCTTGCGACAACGCGAGATCACAAAAAACACTGGCGACAACACATATATTCACGTGAAAGCGTGTTCAGCGTTAAAAAAATAAACAAAAGCAATCAGTCCAACACAACAACGATTATGTCTTGCGACAGCGCAAGGGCTCAAAAGACACAGCAGACAGCACAGATATTCAAGGGCGAGCGTGTTCACTGTTAAAAAAAGAAAAAAAAGCGTAAACGCACAGTGGAACACAACGGCCGATCGCGTCTTGCTGCAGCGCCAAGGCACAAAAGACAGTGGCGACAACACAAATAATAATAATATCTGGGGTTTAACGTCCCAAAACCACTATATGATTATGAGAGACGCCGTAGTGGAGGGCTCCGGAAATTTCGACCACCTGGGGTTCTTTAACGTGCACCTAAATCTAAGTACACGGGCCTCAGACATTCTCGCCTCCATCAAAAATGCAGCCGCCGCGGCCGGGATTCGATCCCGCGACCTTCGGGTCAGCAGTCGAGCGCCATTACCACTAGACCACCGTGGCGGGGCGACAACACAAATGTTCATGGGCGAACGTGTTCACCGTTATAACAAAACAAAATGCACAAAGCACAGTCGAACCATACGGCGACGACGGCGTATTCGGTCAACGCGAGAGCAGTAGCACTTCACAAGCGGCGACGAAAATTCTACGGGGCCCAGCGGCCGCGTTCACCGTTTAAAATTCCCGCGGAAGGCACCCCGAGAAGGAGAGCGCGGCGCGGCCGTTGCTAGGCGGAACTCCGCAGCGGCGTCCCTGTGTGCGCGCAGCCAATAGCGCGCCGCTGCCGTTGCCATGCGTTGAGCGCTCTGCATATTACAAACTCGCTGCCCGGCATCTGTTGTTGCGGACCGTGCGGTCGTGGGTTCGATGCCCGTTGACGGAACCTTTTTTTCTTTACCATCTGATCGCGTAAATTTTTTCGACGTCATTTCCGTGACGGAAATACGTCACTGAAGTCTTGGTGGACCCCGGCATAAAACACTTTCGTGTTAAAATGAGGAAATTATGTGGCGAAAATGGCAAACCGGGGTGTTTCCAAACCCTCACCTGTACAGTAAATGGCACCCGGAAGTGTTTGATTCCCGATGTGCGCACTGTAATAGCACTGCGGGTCTAGTGCACATGGTCTGGACCTGCCCTTGCTACAACGATCCAAGCAGAAACGTAGAATCTTGGGAGGCCTTATTACGCAGCCAAGATGCCAAAGAACAACGTAAAGTCATCGGTCTCGCCCTGACCGCCGCCGAGTCCCAAGGGATTCCGGCTGACGGCTAGGGGGGTGAACGGGGGCAGAGGCCAAAGCCTCCTCCCCTGTCATTCTCGACGGGTGTGAATAAACGTTCTCTCTCTCATTGGAATATAGCCTTTTGTAGGCTCGGTGGTAAAAAAAAAGGCTCTCATGCACTTGCGCGTTGTGATTAGATGTATAACTACGGGACTGTCATTTATAGGTTACGCGACGAGCTTGAGTTGTGTATGGTCCTGGTCCCACTATACAGAAATATTTCTGTCAAGTCACGTCCGACATTTCGGTACTTAAATTGTCCCCTAAAAAGAACAGAAAATATAATGACACGGAAATCACAAAACTGAGTTTCCTTGCGCAATTTTAACTTGTGGCGAAATTTATATAAGAACACCCGTGTACTTAGATTAAGGTACGCGATAAGGAGCCCTGATGGTCAAAATTATTATAAACGGCGTAATTTACATTTATGTCGTAGTTATTTGAACGAAGCCACATATTTTTTTTTACATTATCTTGAGCGTTTGTGTTTTGTCGTAATAGAGTGGCGGAAACCCGCGGACATAATGCGCGTGAAAAAACGTACTTTGGTCCTGTGAAATAACCGGGCCTTAGTTTCATTACTGTCGTGCAAGTAATCAATCGAAGAAAGCTCCGTGCTGTACAGTTACCTTTGTGTACTGTTACTGGAGTAAAAACAAGCGTGTGCGTGTTAAACGCTTCTGTAGCGCTAAAGCGCTGTCACCCACATAGCTTTCCTCAGCAAACCTTTCAACTGTCCTACATTGCAGAACTGAATAAGAAATGCTGATGAATATTTGAACACGCAGTGTGCAAAGTGCTATTTGAACTCATCGTGCAGGAATACGGGCTTTCTTTTTGTTGCGGGGTATCCAGATCCACAAGAAGTAAATACCTAATTCATTCGCTCTACAGCAATGCGTAGTAGATAGAACACAAATTGAACATGTACAAATAAAACAAGAAAACGTCATCCATTGCGAAAACGCCGACTGTTGCCGTTCGTTGGCAGAATGCGCTTCTCTCACAAGTAATAGTAACATTCGGCGCGCTTCGTGCATTAATTCGGGAATGAAGAGCGCACATATTACCAGAAAGCTGCAGTCAACGCAATTTGTTTGCTGGAAAGCTGGTCAAATCGCTCACAACGAAGCGCTGTTGTGTGCGTTTGTATACGCGCCGACAACCGCCTATCCACACTAGAGCGGCGACGGTACTGCCACCTCTAGCCCGATCTCGCGGCGAATACACGTATGCGTGGATGAGCGTGTGGTGCTGCTTTTACGTTTCGCCTCACCTATGAAGTTTGGAGCAGGTCTCGACACGTCGCGACGCCGCGCTGTATATCTGCGGCTTAGTAACGGCACTGCGTTGCCACCGGCCGGTAATGGCGGCCGAGAAGGCAGTAGACCTATCGGATCCATGGTTTCAATCTGACTGGGTAGAAATCGGCGCTGGATTCCTTCGCACGTAAGTGATCATTCGTTATTCTGCCGTACCTGTCGCTTGCGCAAAACACATCGCGTTTGCCAGCAACGTGCTAGAGATCGTGTTGCATATCGCACGCACGAAATGCACCTCGAAGGCCGGCTTGGCCGTCAGCTCGCCTGTGCTTCGTGACCGCCTGGAAATTGGCCGCCATTGTCGTGGGCCGCCCTGACGCTTGCTCATCGAGTGGTTGATGCGGGGATGAGCTGCGGGCTCGCGATATCGGGCAGAGGCCTCGCCGCTGCGCTGCGACTCGTTCGAAACGCATTGCGGTGTCCGGAAACGTGCTCGGTTGTATGCCGCGTGCTTGAAGTGCAGCGGTAATAGCTGGCGGGGCCCTTAGCTAGCCGACTTTCGCTGTGCTTCGGAACTCTGTGTAAATTGGTCGTCATTGCCGCCTGTTTCCCTGTCTCTCGCTCGCTCGAGAAACTTTGTGGAAATTGGTCGCCATTACCGTGAACTTCCTCGTCGCTCGCTCGCAAGCAGCTCGGTGCTGTTCATAGCGGCGGCCCCGCGTTCTCTCGCTCTCCTGCTCGATGTTCGCTGACGGCAGCGGCGGTTGACGGGCTTGCTCGTGCTATGCGACGCCGCTCGCAGAAAACTGGCCGACTCTTTGGCGGCATGGTGGTTGGCGGCGCCTTGGTGTGAGGGCTGCGGCTACTGTACTTGACCTGTCCCGGTATATGGCTCGAAATGCGTATTCGATGATGTATGGCATCACGGTGAACTTAATATTGCGATAGCAATTATATGGACCTTCTCGGCCGATTTTCGCCATCGCCGTCATGTACCGTATATGTATAGATATGTATACATACATAAAAACCTCAACTAACAATAATTCAGAACAAAAATATTGCGAAGCGCGACCAGGGATTCAAACCTGCGACCCCTTGCTCCGCAGCGTGCTGCCTTAAACAATTACGCTATGCGTCATTCGTTCTCCGTGATACTAGCGCCACAATACAAACGCACGAAGAGTTGGGTGAAATGCACGCGATGCCATCAATGTTGAAATTAAAATTATTCCAGACGTGGGCCATGCTGCAACGTTGCCCGCACTGCATTTGCGTCGTATCGCTGGTGACCCACGCTAGTTTTCCATCTTGCGGTTGTAGCGCCGCGCCACTAGCGCCCAGTCGGCCAGCAATAACGAAGAGCACCTCGTGGCTCGTGGTGGCGTGAGCTAATGGGAACACTTTAGCACCTACGAAGAAAAGAAACGTATGACACAAGCGCTAATAAGTGCGTTATTCCTTCATACGCCAATACATATATACAGTAATGGTACACGCGCATACAGTAACCCGTATGAAAATGGTGATGTCCGGGAAATGTCCTTTCTGTTTCCCATTGACGCCCTACATGACCTTTATGGTTCCTCTTCCTTTTTGTGACCTGCAGGACGCTATTTTATGTTTACGAAACCCTTCCTCTTGCTATCGAAGGATTCCTTCTTGTTTCCTGTAGGATGTGTCCTTTATGTTTACGGCAGGATGTTACCTGGCAGCGAACTATATGTTACCTGCAGGTGCACCTGAGTTCATGAGTGGGTAACATGTGGTGGTACAAAAGTAGTTTTTATCAGTGCCACCGCAAGAGGGGGGTTCGGGGGTGCCGAAGCCCCCCCCCCCGTACCCGTAATTTGCTGCATTATATATATATATATATATATATATATATATATATATATATATATATATATACCCCTCTGGCTGTGGCACTGATAAAAACTGCTTTTGTACTACCAAATATTACCAACTTATGAACTTTAATGCACTTGCAGGTAGCATATGGTACACAGCCAGGTAACATCCTGTCGTCAACATAAAGGCCACATCCTACAGGAAACAAGAAGGAATACCTCGATATGAAGAGGAAGGGTTTCGTAAACATATATGTATATCACTTCTGTTATTCTGACGAAGGCCGGTCACACGGCCGAAACGTTAACATTGTGTTTTTCGACATGTGTCTTCTTTTTTATTCATATATATAAGTATATAGCCATAGGGCTGTCAACATTTCCAGAATGGGTGCAATGTTTCTAGAACTAGAAGCGTTGTTACTGGAGTAGGTTGAAGAACTCTGGGTGATCTAAATCAATTCGGAGTCCTTACCTTCGGCGTGCCCCATAACCAGGTCAATCATAGAGTAGCTTTAGCACCTGGCACCCCAGAATTTAGATTGTGTTAACTGGCTTTGTGTTAACTATTCCTGAAGGCCAGTCCCCGGCTGAAACGTTGGAAAAACGAAGTTTTCGTACTGCCCGTCCTCTACTTCATTACACACACACACACACACACACACACACACACACACACACACACACACACACACACACACACACACACACACACACACACACACACACACACACACACACACACACACACACACACAACAACATACTTCGAGGGGGGTCGGACTGCTTACACCCTCTCCCCCTCTTCCGTAATGAATTTCTGGCTATGTCCCTGGATTTTATACTTTCGTATAACATGTGAGAACTTCATGGAAGTTGTATTTTTCAAGCTGTAAGCTATTTGCAGAAAGGATCCATGAAAGGGGTTTATGTTACCATTAATGAGAAAGCAGAAGATGCTTCATCAAACGTTAAAGTGATCGTCGCCGTCAACACCAACGATACAAAAAAGAAAGTTGTGTAATGTCATAATGATGCCATCCGAGATAACTATGAGATTTGATGGCATCGTCGCTTGGTCAAGATTGGCCAATCCCAGAGGCACTGCAAAACCACATGAGGTGCAGAAAGCTTTCGGGAAGGGGTGGCGAACAGCACAATCGAATAAGATGAAAAATAAGATGGCTTTTGCCTTCGAGTCGTCTTATGTGAATGCATTGGACCATGTGAACTTTTTATTTGGCCATATGCTGTACTCGTAAAAAAAAAGAGAGGCTGGTCCTTGCGTAGTTATTGTTCAACATACGCCAAATGCCCTAATGGTGCAGATGGAGGGGGGGTGCATCAACATTGGTTAGATTATACATCATGCAGACAAAATAAAAAATACAGAGTGAATCATGGCTAACATACAAAATAAGTTTACAAATATTGCAGAACAAGAATTAAAATATATTAGGCATACGCATAATCCCCATTGGCCGCTGTATTACAGTCAAATCGGCAACAGAGATCGCCAGAAAAACACCGTAGTCTAAAAAAACATTAGGTGGTATACTGTGAATAATCTTGAAACTTCATTAACTTTGGTTCTGTGACAGTGCCTGATGGTAAGGCGCTTGAATCAGTTATAGTGTGTACGAAAGGGGATCAACAAATGAATATAATGGGAAGCCTGACAGTTTGACTTGTGTATATATATGTGAAGATGATTCACTCTGACGAAGGCAGGCCCTTCTGCCAAAACGTCAGTAAAGCTTGTGTTTCGCACTTTTGTCCTCGTTTCCAACTGTGAATATAGGTGTTTGTGTGCATGTGTGTGTGCATTTGACTTCATATGCACGGTCACAATGTGGAAAGAACTGGCGGGGATTAAAAGAATTGCTCTGTCCTATGAGAAAGAGAGACAAGGAAGAAGCGATGAATGACCAGAAATCATTGTGTGCCTGAACACCTTGCGTAAGATGACATGTAATATCTGTCCTGCACCCCTCCTCCAAACGAACTTATCAGAGTAGCCACTGAAGTCGACATTAATTTTTCGAAATTCAGCACCCTGCTCTCTGTCTCAAACACCTGCTTGAAGTGTAACAGAGCTGCGGGTGCTGCTGAGAAAGCCTTTGCAGTCATTTGCTCTAGCATTGCTAACGAATGTCCCACAGATAGGAATACACATCAGATAAACTTCACTCTCTGCCTTTGAACTACTGGCGCTACTCCATGTTTCTGCAACTGGTGAGCAATATATTTCCATACTGGCCAATGTAGTGCCATACATACTGCTGCAATTTTTCATTTTGCATTGAGACATGACACAGCAAAGTGATACCCATCCTAGTGTATTTTCCAGTGGGCACTAAGTCATTCAGTGCCAAACAACATAGAAAGACTAAAAATGAACAAGGAGAAGCTTCTTGCTGGTAATTGAATTTTATTGTTTGACACAAGGGGTTATAAAACAAAGATAAAGACACAACATAGAACATTTAAAACAATGACACTGCCTACGGTCCATGCAGGCATTCTCAAGAAAAGCCATGCACTTCTGAGATAGGCTTAAACAATGAATTCCTTATGCACAAGCTACTTTCATGTGCCATGATGGCTGCCTCAAAAAAGCATGCACAGTCTTTGCACGTAAGTATAACTGCTGTGGGCTTGAAAACGGGTAGCACAGAAACAAAGAATGTGTGGCTAAAAATTTGTCTTCCATTTCTAGCATTGTCCACATGCTTTTGTACATCAAAGCACCTGGACATCTGGTCCACAGAGCACTGTGCCACATTGTACCATTAAATACAGACTAGCCCAACGCACTACTTATGCGGCTGCCATCTTAAAAGTTCTCTAAGGCAACATATCCTTTAAGGACAATGGGCCAGTGAGCACAGTACTTGACAAAAAAATGGCCATACGATAATTCAGGAATAGTAGCACACATGCGTAATAAAACTATTTATTGCTACACTCCAGTTACCAGTTTCCCAGTTTAAATATCTAAGGCTGTCATTCATCAGTAAGCAATGGAGCTCTTATAGTAGTGTCACACTCTGCACCAACGAATCCAAGGAGTGTGGTACATCGGTCTGGTTGGTACTGCTCTAGAGTTGTCAACAGAGCAAATAAATAAGCTTCAGTGTGAACTAACAAACATTTTACTTACAGAGCTGATTACCCTCCAAAATGAGTTCTCAGTTTTCTTTTCACCCCAACTAAAAATTCTAAAAACACTTCTGAAAATCTGTTCATTTGACATACAAAAATGTGTGCATTTTTAGCTGAATGGAACTGAGTCAGCAGTGCTGAAGGACTGCTCACTGTCAGTGCCTTTGAAATTTATGAAGAGAATAGTTTAAAAACTTCGCTCCAGGGTAGCAAATTGATAGTAGCACAAGACAACACAGACAAAATGTTGAAAGTGATAAACCAGGCATTAAATTTCAACTGTTAATTATAGCTGCAGAGTCCTTTGAATACAAGAAATGTGCCTGTGTGCAGCAGTCTAAAAAGAAATCACAGCAACACTTACTTGTTATTACCCTCATGGTTTTCACAGTTGTGAGACATGGGCCATAAGAACATCAAGAGTGCAAAAGAAATGAAAAGCAACAACAATATGAACACACTTTTTGAAAAATGAAAAAAGATATGAGTGATATATTTACACAAAGCAAATCCCTGCTGATTACGTATCAGTGTGATTAAACATATATCCCAATGAGTGCAAAAGAAAGAAAAAAGCAACAATATGAACATACTGTTTGAAAAATGAAACAAGAAATGAGCCATATATTTACACAAAGCAAATGCTTGCTGATTATATCAGTGTGATTAAAAATATAAGACAATTTGATTACCTACACGTGCATAGCAATAAGAGGATATGATGTTACGGACAATAATAATTACAGCACACAGTTTTCATGCAACTCGTGAACACACATGTGCAACACGTCACACAGAGGCTAATTTCAGGACAGGTATAACAAAAAAGTGAGCCTATTAACATGTCTGGGTGTTAGCCCAGTGAGCCTACCCAGCTGACATTACAAAATTCCCAGTCTTCCAAGTTTTCAACCAGTGCCCAGAGTCTTCCAAGTTTCCAACCCTGGGTGACAAACAGCTGCAGTGATCTAGTGGTTATGGTGCTCAACTACTCACCCAGACGTCGTGGGATCAAATCCCAGCCGCAGCGGCCACATTTACGGTGGAGGCCAAAATGCTTGAAGCCCGTCTGCTTAGATTTAGGTGCACATTAAAGAACTCCAGGCAGCTGAAATTTCCGGAGCCCTCCACTACGGCATCCCTCATGATCATATAGTTTTGGGCCGTAAAAAAAGACCATTAGCCAACCCCTGGGTGACACAGAACTCTATTTTATGTCAAGATGAGCTGACAACGTGTCAGCCTAATGCTGTCAGTCACACTCTATTAAGCATGCTAAGAAACAGAGCATTGCAAATAGTCACAAACAATTTAAATACAAATAATAAAAAGGAGGTGCATACAGAAGCAAATATTCGTGAATATGAACTATTTATGTCAACTGATGATAGCAACCTGATTGCATAAGGCCTAAGTTTTCCACAAGTGAGGTTCTCTCTCAGAAGCTGAAAAGTAAACCTCAATTGTCCTGACATACTTACCCTTAAGCTCAAACAAATGTGAGTGCTGATGTTATGTCAGACTAAAAGCTGGCCTCTAATGCCAGTGAAGCCCAAGTCCCAGGTGAGCCCACAATATGCAGACAACTACACAATTAACACAAACATCCACCTTGTAACACTTGGCTCAAAACAAAAAAAATAATAAAGAGGCAACATAAGCAGCCACTCGCTCCCTGCTTTGCATGAAATCGATTCCCACAATGTGTGGGATCTTTCACAATTTTTTTAGCCCAAGTGCCTTCAAAGAAGCCGCAACACACTTCATTTCATGCTCATTCCCAAATGTATCGAACCTTTGTGTTCTCACCCTGTTCAGCTCCTCCTTCCTCCACACTTTCAACCCAAGTCTGCCATGGTGGTACAGTGGTTACGGTGCTTGGCTGCTGACCCAAAGGTTACAGGCCTGATCATGGCTGTGGTGTTCACATTTCAATGGAGGCATACCGCTAGATGCTTGTGTAATTAGATTTAGGTGGACGCTAAAGAACCCCAGATGGTTTATTTCTGCAGCCCTCCACTAAGGCTTGCCTCACGATCGATTACGGTTTCGCCGCGTAAAACCCCAGAAATTATTATCATTACTTTCACCCAAAAGACCCTCTGGAGCACCCATCTGGTCGCATTTCGGTGGAGCCCGTGTACTAGGCGAGGTCAGTTCACATTAAAGAACACCAGTGGGCCGAAATTTCAGGAGCCCTGCACTACGGCGTCTCTCATAATCATATCATGGTTTTGGGACGTAAAACACCACGTAAAACGATGTGTAACACATGATTATATCATAGAACTTATATGCAAACCGAACCACCCTACCTGTTACAGGTCTGTCATTACCATTTGAAAATGGCACTATCATTACGATTAGAAAAAAAATGCCAGCGTTCCCCTTTAATTATTCTTCTGTACTAGCATCTACACAACCTCTAGAATATATTTGCTCTCAAGTGGACTCACGAAAAGCTTGCCTTCGAATGCCATGCAAAGACATTTTTTTAACTTGTCTCACACTCACGTCCAAAGAGTTGAGGTGCGTTCGGCCCGGTATATGTTCCTTGTGGTAGGACTTTCATGCTTCATTAGTTTATCTTTAACGTTCAACAGCCTCAACAAAAAGATATGTCGCCCTTGCAATTGCATCCTCCCACATGGTTCTCGCATGATTGACAAAGAATAGATGTAACCTGTCCGAAGGTATTACCTGAACATAGGAATTTATCCTACGGGACTTGTCTAGCTGATCAACATTAATAGTGAATCCATTGACAACAATCTTCTTGTATTGTAGTCCAAGTGCTGTGCTACGTCCTTTGCCAATGAGCATGTATTCTGGTAGAACTGTGCAGCGAACTCTAAGCTTATACCCCTTCAGCATTTCGGTCAAAATGCGGTCTACTGACGGTGAAACCACTTCTTCCGTTTTAAGCTTAGGCAATGCAAAAAGAATGACAAATTTCTCGGCAATCTGCCACTGTGCACGCCTTGTTCCGTTCACAAGTCTTACGAGACGGCCATTCATGTTCTCATAGGGATAAGCCGAAAAGTTCCACAAAGGACCCCACTCTCGAACACGGTCGGTGATATGCAAAAGGGAATGAGCATTAAAAGTTATGTTTTCTTTTCCATAAAGCACCTGGTATTCCTTTAGAAAAGTTAACATGTGCCTTTGGGCAGATCTCAAAAGCTCGGATGGGACACTGTCTGATAGGAAAAAGTGCATTAGGCACACAAACTTCATCCAGTTGTCGTAGTAGGGTTGTGGGAGTATTCCAGGTAGCACAACAGGCGAAAAAAACAAAAGCCAGTTACGCCACTCTGACGACTTCCAGTATTTTCTGTGAGTAAGTGATCTTGGAAGGCGAGACATCTCAAACACTGGTTGGAGCTCACTCAACCGATCATCAATTCGGGAGATACTGCCCCCGATACTGTAGGGATGTGCCCTCTTCTGGTCAAACCACATGAATGCTGTGTGCCGTACGAAGCAAGAGCACACAGCATGCATGTAGTCCACCACGAAGCTAAATGGGAACTTGAAAAATGCGAGGAGGAAGAGGGCATTAGCTCCCTTTATCCCCAGCACGGGCACTTTTTCCCGCTCTGCTTGACGGGCACAGCGTCTCATCGATACATCGCTTCTCATGTGGTCTTTTGGGGATTCGACAGGATACACTCTTACATGGCCATCACCCTTTCTTACAACTTCACCTTTTTGTTCGCACCAAGCACACCCATGGGCTCCGTTGAACTGTGCCATGTTCATTATCATGGCACGTGCAACAGTGTCCACAACACATGGCCCAGGAAACACCCGGGTGCGCTTGGATACACCATCAGAATCTGTCCAGTTTAGTCCTTCACTTGAAAGGTGATTTAATTTGTCTACAAATGGCTTCAAGAAACAATTCATGTCGGGCTTCTCCTCACCAAACCACAAACCTGCCAGCAACACTCGCTTGGTACGACTTTTAAACGGCAGTTCATTAATTTGCAGCTGCAGCGGCCAGATTGAAAACTTGGATGACTCAAAAAGTGGGACGCCATCTGTGTTCCAAGACACAGAAATGTCATTTTTGCGCATGCCTAATTCATTGTATGCTTTGCTTTCTGTTATATCGCTCACATCCAATGATCGCTTTTTTTCCTTTAGAACAATCTGTGATTTGCTGTCCTGCAAAATGTCACGTGTTTGGGATTCTACATCAAGCATGAGGAAGTAGCTGCCCTCTCTTGTCATGCGTTCAATGCTACAATCCTCATTGCAGGTAGGGCAATGTAGCTCTGTTCCTGTTCCTGCTTTCCCAAGAAGCCACAAATCGCTGCTGCAATAGAAGAACATCTGCGGCTCTGTCATACCTTGAGTAAATTGCTTAAAAAACAGGTATTTTGTCGTCGGAAACGATGACATAGGCGGCAAATGTGCCTCAGTCACTTTGAGGAGGCTTTCCGTGGCCTCCCTACTGGTGCAGTGGCGTAGGCTGTGGCCCATCACTAGCAGCAGGCTTTCTGCACAGGTTATCGGGCACCCAGGGTACACGTAGCTCTCCTGTAAAAAAATATGTGGCAAACATCAAAGCAGTGACTGAATAAGCTCTTCACCCAAAACTGTTCATATGTAAGGCAAAATTCATCATAGTTCACAATGCATTTTGAAAATGCTGCCCTGTTTCCTTGATATCATGTCAAGTAGAATAAACATTTTTTTATACCACAGAACAGACGACAGTAATTGGAGGCTGCTAAATTTTAGTTCGGTTTGAGTATCTGAAGTCTCCACAGAGATAGAGCGCTGGACTGCTTCAAATGAGTATCACATGTGAATCCATCACACACTGCCGGACAATCTGGTATCAATTAGGAAAAGCTACCTTTGCTCGGAAGATGCTTCCACTTCCTGTTCTAGTGAACTGAAATAATGGCAAAACAGAGAAGCAAAGAAAG
This sequence comes from Rhipicephalus sanguineus, assembly GCF_013339695.2. NCBI lineage: Eukaryota > Metazoa > Arthropoda > Arachnida > Ixodida > Ixodidae > Rhipicephalus > Rhipicephalus sanguineus. Next base: position 27,256,052 of record NC_051182.1, read on the forward strand.
CAATGAAGTTATGCAACTGTTTCTTTTTAGTGGTGAGAGTGAAGGTGAACAAATATGTTCCAAGAATGTCCAACAACACAGCCACTAAAAAAGTGTTTGTTACCTGGCCTTTATGGGCCATCAGTTGTACAAGCACATTGGGCACTTTCGATACTAATCAAATTTCTTGATTGTGATAGGCTCTTTCAAAGCTTGCCCAGATCAGCCCATTGTGACCTAACAAATCTGATCCGAATAAACTTCATGACAATCCAAAACAACCACGTGACACCCGGTTATATTTCACAAAAAGCCGCAACAACATTGTTCCCAGAAGCAGGGTCGATACATCACAATGTCCATCAAACTGCCTCCCTTCAAATATGCTAGGTTTGTGTGTGGTGCTCGACAAGTGTAAAGGAAGTGCCAGCAGCACCATGACACTATATATGCATCAAAATGCTGCCAAGAGGACTGGCCATGATACTGTGGTGAAGGTGTCCCAGCTGTGGAGAACATTTTGCGGAACACCTAAAAAATTAATGGTCGTCTGAAATAACTCAGTCAATACAAAAAAAAGTTGCATCCATTCCTTAATGACATGACATTAACTTTCGCGCCAACTCGAGAAGGTAGCACATGTGCCAATTTGACGGTTGTAGCGCATACAAGTTGGTGTGTGCGTGGCTGCACAAAGAAAAGTGGAAAAAGACGATTCCCATAACACAAAACCATAACATCATGTTCAACAAGAAAGAAGCACTTGCTGGCCTAAAATATTATGCAGAAAATTCTGTTTAGACAGAAGCTGCAACGAGGAGTTCAGTACTTACCGCTGGAGCCGCCTGAGATGTGGGAACGTCTGTAGATCCATCGTCTTCGTCACTCAAGCTGGCGCTGCTGACGTACGACACCGAGCTTGTATCAGCAGCCGCACCAAACGTGATGCTATCATCCGAGGCGCTGTCAACGTCGCCGGCAATGCGACGATTCGGTTCATCGACATCTTCGTCGTCAGTGTGCTGACTCTGTTCGTGCTGCGAGAACGTGTCCGCACTACCTGATGATAAGTCATCCGGGAACGAACCACCGGCAAGCGGCGGTGCGGCCAAGTCGGAACGATGACAGCTCTGCTTCAGACGGTACTTCGAACGCATGGGAACATCGACACTGATGTCACGCAGGTGCTCATTGTAGCGCTTGCGAGGAAGCATGTTGAGACACCTGGCAAACCAGGCAGTCGGCTTTCAGCCAGTGGCGTGGTGCTGTCGCACCCAAAGAAAGGAATTGGGCGACAAACACACCAGGATAGCTAGGACTACGAAGACGCACAGAATAAAAAAACGTGCAGGAACAGTCGATGGTCGAGCCAGAGAATGGTGCAGCTCTAGTGCAGCGTTAGCCCGCCGACGTACAGCGTGAGCAAATAAATCGAAGGCGCTGCGAGCAAGGTCGATGCTTTCCGCACCTGGGTCAACATGTTTCGGTGCAGGCTCCAGGCAGGGCCAGCAGGGCTACAGACAGCTACAGACACCACAGTAGCAGTCAACGTCTAGCAGGGCGCTTGGACATGTTTGCGCTTGAATTTCATGGTGCTTTAATTGTTTATGGTGACAATGGCCTTTTCGCAGGAAGGACTTCACTTCTTCTATTTGATCCGACCGCCTGTCTCCACAACTTAAAAAGTTAATTTATTTAATTAATTTAATTACTGCCACATTTGTTGTCTATGTTCAGATGTATCCCGCTACAGAAAAAGCAATTATAAGAAGGCGGCGAGTACGCATTGCTCTTCCCTTATTTTTGAGGAATAATTTTCGGTGACATTTAAATTGAAACACCCTGTACATGGCTGTTCATTCCAATGATAAGCTTTATTAGTGGGTTTTGGTTTTTCACCTTAGCTTGTTCTGTGCGCCGTTTGTGCGTGATTTTCTCGCACCAACACAGGTAAATCGTTAGTATACAAACTGGTCTCTATAAATTTTCACTACAGATAGGGCGTGGCTGTAAGTCAGAATCGCCTCATGAACGAAGCATGAACTTGACCGATAGACAGCGGCATATTTGCAGCGGGGACTATCCACCAGAATGTTATACAGACACCACACGTACAGTGCACAGATGATCGCGATTAAACCCGATCGGGATCGAATTTAAAAGCGGTGATTGGCTCCTTCTGCATCCTGCGTGAAGGAGTCAATCACGTACGATCAACAAGTATGATCCGCATCTGACTCGATCGCCTTCAAAATTGACCGTGCAGAAGCAGTTCATGCGCACTCCCCCCAGACTTACAATGCGACATCGAACCTATTCCGTTGCATTGATCTCACTCTTTCCACATCCCTCCTATACCTTCTTTCTGCCTTTTCTTCCCTTTTTAAACCCTAGGTTTAACACCACAGCCAGGGTTTCACAGCTTTATGTTGAATATTGTTGGGCTACGTGCCTAGTACACGTGTTTGCAAATCTACTTGTGTTGTAGCCGAGGCTATGGCTTGTGTACACATAAACTGCAAATTTTGGAGGTTGGGGTTCAACCTGTTGCACCCCAACCTCACCGCGCCCTGACTGCGTCTATGTCCAATACAAGTCAGATTTCACAAATGCCTCAAAACGTCCTCGTCCTTTGCGACGGCTCAACATGAGCTAGGGCTTATGGTTTGACATTCACCGAGATGAACAAACGTTGTTTTATAGCTGAAGTGTAAAGTGCGCCTGCAGTACAAATCAAGGAAAATTATGGTGTACAATGCGGAAACGTCAGCTAGATGCAGCGATTAAAATCATTAAACGATTAAACGAGGCACGCATCAACCGGCCTCTCATACGTGGAACATCGCATTATGTTGATTAGGGGTGTGCGAATAGTGAATTTCAGAACCAATTTGAATACGAGTCGAATAGTGATGACACCGAATCGAATACGAATGGAATACTATACTCGAATTATTTTCAACGCAGGCCTAGAATGTGACAGTTTTCAGAACAGATAAAAAATTCCGCAACATTTTATTTGAAACAAATATTTAAACAATATGAAACAAACAAACTCAAGCTTTAACAAAGGAACATTACGATTACTTTTAACCAACAAAAAATACTATCATTATTTAAAATGAGCCGCAACTAAAGCCGTCGAAACATTTTGTAAGTGCAGGCTTAAATATAGGCCTACAGTATTCAAGGTGGTACTTTGTCAACAGACAGACAGACAGACAGCTTTTAAATAAATCTGATACTTAAATTTTAAGCAATCTCTCGCTGTTTCCACGTCTCATTCCTTCGAGCGTTTTTCATCGTTGCTGATTATTTGAAAACTGTTCGAAAAACATTCGGTTTTTCGAATATGCGCTAGTCCATTCGGGTACCGAATCTTCGCGGTGAGGATATATCGACTTCGACCGCAGCGCTGCCGTAATCTTTTGCGTTGCGTGCGCAATGTATGTCGTTCGCCCCACTGTACTAACTAAACTTGAAACATCACATGAAACCATGCATGAAACGAGAGTCGCTTTGAGTTGGATTATATATGGCGTTTGCAGTAATAGGAGAACTGTGACGTAGCCTCCAAGATTTGTTTCGACAACGGTGTGCGTCGCCGCAGTTAATCGCTGAGTCCACGGTTGTGAATATATGTCACTTCAATATAGGTCCTCAAAACTACTTATTGTACAATCAGTGAAATAAAAAAAAAACTCCAGGACTCGCAACAAATATAAACATACTTGTCTTATGTTATTTACCGAAAGTTCATTTGACACGACGCGAGCTTACGGAGCAGGCAGCGCCAGCAGCGCTATCGTTGTAGTGATCACGCCAACAAATTTTTGTGCGCAGTGTGAACGTCGTATCGGTCGTATACGAACACGTGCATTTTGCTGCGAAATTTTGTGCTTTGACTGCGTCATGGGTGACCACGTGCTTGTGAAGTGGGCCTCGGAGGACAAATGGGACGTGTATCCCGTTAGGAATATAAAGTCCCAGACTGTCGTCTGCCAGCTGGTCGACGACCCAAAATACGTGACGACGCTGACCAACCAAACAGTGCAAGTCCTGTGGCAGGACGATGAGTACGCACCGGCGTACATTTTGGGAATAGGTGAGTATATATTTTTGGTTGCTTGCCGCGGCAATACGCCTTAAGCCCCAACCGCATGCACGCGATTTTCGAGCGACGGCGACGAGCGACAGCGACAAACGGGCTCCGTCGCGATGTCGCGTCGCGACGGGAGCACCCACATGTTCGCGACAAAGTGTCATGGTTGCTAGATTTAAAACTATTGCGTGCACGCAGGTAAATTGCAAAAAGAATTACAGAGTAGATGAATGGCAGCATGTCAAATTTATTATTGACTTGTGTGAGATAAGGAAGTCACAGCAGCATTACGGGATTTTCTTTTTTTTGCAATGTTTTGTTTAACTGCGACAGTAGTATCTGCTGTGACCTCGAGTGGGCGCACGGAAGCGCACGCTATCTATCTACTAGAGTTACTGTATATGCTACTTTTAGGTAGCAGAGTTGCGCATCTGTCTTCCAACGCCGCGAGCAACCATGCATTGCGGAGAAGCTGCCGCTTGGGCCGATTTGTTGATTTCTCGACGCCGCCGCTGCATCGAGCTGAATTAACAGTAGCCATCGACAGCCAATGTTTATCGTCGGTCTTCGACACGTCAGACAGGTTAATCGGCGACACGGTAGGCATGTCGCCTGCAAAAACGAAGTGCGACTTCACCGCATAGCTGTGGTTGCTAGCCGGACCTATGCGCAACTCTGCTACCTAAAGGTAGCATATACAGTGACTCTACTATCTACTACGCATCTGCGACGTCTACGACGCTACGACGCACTTTAAACTGACATTGCAGCAAGCTACTAGAGAGAGATAAACATTTTAATGAAGCTGGAGATGTTTGCCTGGCTGTTCGCCTGACATGCTACTCCAGGTGCTGGGTGACGATTATGATATATACAGTGATAACCACATAACACATACAGTCACACAAGTTTACAAAGTTTGGTTCAGGCTCGTGGCCCGCAAGAAATTCAACAGCGCTTTCGTGGCACGTAGCGCACAGGTGCTGCTTTGCCATGGGCCCAGAACATGTGCTACTATCATTGCAGCAAGCTACCAACGAAACATCAAAACGAGCCGTCGATCAAAATTAACGACAAAATACGGCCGCTGCCTCGCTATCCACGTGAGATGGGGTTGCAAAGAAGGTAGGCTATAACTTGCATTCATTGAAGTACGCCCCGATTGGAAGCATCAAGAGCAAATTGCAATCGAAGCGAGGATCGGTGATGCTGCCATGTTGCCGGAAATCGTCACGCTCACTTCCGGGCGACAAGCGATTTTTTCTAGTTTTCCAGAAAGCTGCGACGCGACAAGCGACGGCGATGGATGGCCCTCCGCGACAGCAAATCATGTCGCTCGTCGCTGTCGCTCGTCGCTGTCGCCCGAAAATCGCGTGCATGCGGTTGGGGCTTTAAGGTAGAGACCCGTTTCAGTTTTTTGTCCGCACTTGAACAGTTCTAACCGCAGCCGTTCGGGGAGTTATTTCACCACGTTTCTAAAATTCCTAAATTATTTGAACAGAATTCATTGCTCGAGAACCGCGGCGCCTTTGTAGGTCTTTTCGTAGTGGGGAATTCAGTCTTCGTGTACACGTTAATGCATACGTTGGTACCACGTGTATGCAGAATGCTTTTCTAAAAACTTTAATGACATTGATATTATTGGTGTTCAACATTGTTTTAGGATCACAGGTGGCCATGGAGCGCAAGCGAACGAGGCTTGTGTTGGGCCAGGCTTCTCGGAGCTCTTCCGCAAGACCGAAGGTGAGGCTGGTACTATACTGCATAAGAAGCTTGGTGACAGCCACTACTACAAGAGGGCACAGCATTTTTCACACCCATGCGAATAACGCGTTGAGGCCTACCTTGTCTTCTTTTTTTTTTTCCGATGTTGCTCGTGAATATAGCAGAGCCACGTTGAATGGCATTTTTGCTAGTCTGGCGGAGGTAGTGTCATTGCTGCTTCGGTGGGTATGAAAGTTCCAGCAGGATGTCAATCTCTAGTTCTACTGCGAGGAAAGCACTGCAAGGCCAACTGAAACAGCCAGTCAGTATACACAAACTAGCCCAGAAGAAAACCTTCTTAGCTTGTCACCCTGGTGTGGGTGGCAGGCACACATGTTTCAGCTCGTTGAGTGCTTTGTATATCCTGTCACTTATTGCCCCATTATTTGGCGTGATGAAATTTGAGTGGGCTTACCAGCAACTGTCCCATCAATGGTAGAACTTTTCTACTTAGCATTCTCATTTGTTTCTTGCTGCTTCATTCTATATTTACTTATACTAGAAAGCAACCACAATTCCTTTATCATATTGTTTGCAAAGTCTTTGCCACGTATGCTTTCTTCCTGTCTGCCTCTGCATGGTGTAGTGTATGACCATAACTGTATGACTCTAAAATTTTTACTGTGGAAATGCTAAAGCTATGAACACTGTATTTTTTTCAACAAACTTCCGAGCAGCGCAAATGCAGCTGTGGGATGCAGGAGGAGCTGGCGATGGTGAAACAAGAACTTGAAGAGTCGAGGGCAAGAGTAGGGGAGCTGGCCGTTGAACTTGACAATGAGAGGGCCAAGAGAAGCAAAATTCGCGATAAATACAATGAGGCAAAGGAGTTACTTGGTATGTAGAATGAATTCTTTGGTTTGCCTTATTTCTTGGTAAATAAATTGAGAGCAACTGACAAGATTAAGTTGTGTTAATGCTTGGGTTGGCCCCTGCTTTAATAATCTGGCATCATATTTGAATGAAACAGTATAAAAGATGAGGCATGGTGAGGAACAGGCGCGTAGATCACCGACTTCCTAGTAGTGTTGTAGGCGTTACAAGGAAAAATACCTAAATGCATTACTCATTGCACTATAAAAAAGGGAATGCCTTGCTGCTCTATGCTATTGTCAAAAAAAAGGTAACATGTTACCATTACTTAAAAAAAGTAATGCATGTTGCTCCCTGGTCAGAATATTGATCAGTGTGTCTACACTGCAGAAGACCCCAATAACAAATTTATTAAGCTCATATTTATATTTAACATGAAACTTTACCCAAAATACGAATTTAACGGGACTACTTCGTACAAATTTTCTCAACTTGGCAGTATTATACTGGCCAAGCTGCCTGTAGAGTTACATGTGATAGCTTCTGAAGGCCAAACCCATATATACGTGAAAATGCACGAGACAGCGACGCGACGTAGATCTTCGCGCAAGCGGTCGCTTGGTGGGGCAAACCCCATTCACGTGACGGCTTCGGTGAGCGATCTCCACTGTTGCTGGCATGAGGGCGTTTACTTGTACCAAAAGTGGCCCGTCGTCAGCAGTATGCAATGTAAAATACGATGTTTTGTTGCATAATGATACATGAAATGTTTATCATTGTCTTGCTGCATTTTTTTCGATCCCATCGCTGCTGCTACATGCCGCCAAGCCGCATCGCAGATGGCACGGGACTTGTAGTTCCCGTCCCTGAGGTCCCATAACGCACATTCGCGTTCAACGTCAACGTTGCGCTCGTCGCCGTTGGCCATGTTGATGAACGTTGTTGATTCGAGTCAATAAGAAAGTGGCGGCAGTTAGCAATACGTCACTGATGCATCTTGTTCCGGTGTTTTGCTATTGGCTGCTTGAGCACAGCACTTCCAGGCGAGGAGCGACGGATTCCAAATCAGAAAAACCGAGCTATCGCGCGAAATCGACCACGCGACACGTCGCGCGAACAGCTCGTTTTGTCGCTCATAGCATCGCTCGTCGCTGTCGCGTGCATTTTCGTGCATATGAGGTTTGGCCTTAACTCTGACGCACATGGTGAAGCCATTTTATTAATGGGACATAAAACACAAAATTAGAGTTCATCATCAATGCTCCTCACAAAACAAAACACCATTGAAACTGAAAGTGGTTAAAAATAGCACTAACGTTTCGGTATTGGTTTGACTACCATTTAGCGAAACGTGTGGAATGTTGGATTGCTTGTGAATGGTTTGAAATGTGTTGCATAATCACTAAAAATTACTCTTCACTCTGCATTTGTTTGCCACTCACTGTGTCCTATCCTTAGACTGAAGCAAGGTGTATGAGTGGGCTAGTTGGTATTCTATGGCGACGTGAACAGTGCGCAGGACACACAAGGACAGGGAACTGACGAGGACTAGCACCTGAAGAACAGAATAACAGAGCTCGACAAACTAGAAATGAACTGAAGCAAGGTGTGTGACTGGGCTAGTTGGTATTCCATGGCGACGTGAACAGCGCGTGAGACACACAAAGACAAAGAACCAACAAGGACTAGTGCTAGTCCTTGTCGGTTCCTTGTCCTTACGTGTCTCACGCACTGTTCATGTCGTCACCCTTAGTGCTGTTCATGCAGAGGTAACTGTTGCCACCTGTACTGACAGGATAAATTCATTCCACGTAACTCTAGTTGCTTCACGGCATCTCCCAAGCACTCTGTGACAATTTTATAGTGCTGCTTATAGGGCTTACTTATCGTGACACCTCTCCTTGCTCCTTTTTTTTAGACATTAAAAAATGGCCAAGAACTTGCGCAAGGCAACGAGCCAGCTGGCAGACGCGGTGTCCTCCGTAGCTTCGCCAGCACCGGTTACCGTGCCTGCTGCTCAGGTTTGTGGCTTCATTTTCATTGATCCTGTAGTTATTGCATGCTGTATTAACTTCTGGGATGGTATTTTATAGTTATGCTTTTTCTGATGCTAGTGCCTTTCCTTGTTTTTTGCATTTCACCAGTAGTCAAAGCGAATGTCCATCCACATTTTTAACGGGAACAACCAACCGCGAGTGGTGGATGATAGGACTAGCATAGAATAAGCCGTAATACATCACTACAAAATACCCACCCTGTATGTGTTTTAACTGTTAGGAACAAATGCCACAGTGGCTTAAGAATGGCAATAGAAAATGTTAGTTTGCAAAGCAAGTACCAATGTGTTGTCCAAAATGGCAGCATATCTGATGTGGTCTGTGCGTACATTTCCGTTGGTGTTTTCCGTTCCGTTGCAGAAATCAGTTTTCTGTGGTTTCAGAAGTTAAAAGCATCGACCTTATGGAAACTCATTTTTCTGCTAATAAGAAGCATAACTTTTTGTGTGCATGTGTAGTGCACCTCCAGGTGCTCAGTGCAATGCATGTGACAATTATGTTAGTCACTTTACAAAGACCATCTAAAATAAAAAGTATGTCTTGGCTAACTCAAGCTAAGTAAAAAAAAACGTGGAGGACGCCTGAAAGGAAGCTGAAGTGGTTTTAGAATTTCATAAAGTGCATGGTCAACAAGAATAGGTATTATTGTAGATGATGCCGTAAATATTTCTGCAGTTGTTACAGCAGAAGTTTTAAAATATGCAATCTTGCTCTGCCCACACGAGCGCTCCAAAAGTGTGGCCATGGAAATGAATGAATCAGAACCGCATCATCTTTGGTTTTGTTGGTGGAGCCACGCTGCAGTCTGACAGAAGTGTCCCACCACTTACTGATTCTAATTTACTGTGGGGGCGCTGTTTAAGTGCCGGATGCTCAAGTAAGTGTAGATATGCCGAGAGTTCTGCAGTTGGATTACATCTGCCTTGACAACAAACAGCTGAGCACAATGTGAACAAGCGTCTTGTATCTTCAGCCGTGGCTTCTGTGACTAGCTCCGTCTGTGCGCCACTACTGGAGCTAATCGCGTAGTTGCAGATGACGTCACTGCATTTACTTAGCATTTCAAGAAGCCTCATGGCCGCTGTTTTTTGCCAGAAAAATACTTTTTGTGTTCACTTTTGAGAACTTTCACATTGATTTTCGAATTCAGCAGGCATCAAAATGTAGTTGCATAGACCAAGGTCATCTTTTTGAAACGTGCTTCAGCTTCCCTTTAAGCTTGGCATTTAAGAGTGCAGCGTGGTGTTTCGAGCCCTGATCACATCGCCGTCCCATTTGTTTGCCATGCTTTGCTGCTCGTATACTTAACTGCTCTGTGGTGTAAGGAATGTTGGTGCCCATGACATCTGCTGTTGTAAACTCTTTTGGGGCGTCTACTGCAAGCACAGCTGTGCAGTACCCACCATGCGTCTGTATGGCAGTGTGTGCATATTTGTAGCTGCACATTTTATTGCTATGGCTGATGCTGATGACTTATGAGCTTTTCATAATGGTTGGACAGCTTCAAGATGCATACTCATTAATTCACATGGTGTGATGCCTGGTGCAACTCTACGCTTCTGTATGCTTCCATATGGCTAGCGAACACGCACAAAGGAGACAGGACAACCGCTTGGGACAACTAGCGGTTGTCCTGTCTCTTTCTATGTCGTCGTTTGTGCGTGTTCGCTAGCAATATGGAAGCATACAATCAATACCAACTAGCCCAGCTTAATGCATCTGCGCTTCTACCGTGCAGTATTACGTGTGTGAACAAAATTCGGCACCCGACATGACACTTGTATAGGGTCTTCTTACAAAGCAGTTTTAAGCATTAACATGTATCTGTGGTAGAGAGAACACTTGACTGTCATGTAGAATGCCTGGGTTCGATTCCTGCTGAAACCCTGAGTTTTATTTTTTGCATCGATGGGGATTTTTCGCTCACGGTCAACATCGCCGACACCGACACTACATTTTCTGTAACAAGGGCTCTGTATTGCTGTTGCGGTAAAAGCACTAATGAGATACAGTGATGGGGTCGATAATTTTCGTTATCCACTGCGGTGTGCAAATAGGCAAATATTTCTGTTTCCATTGATCACCTTGTAAGTGAAAATTATACCCAGATTAGTAACTGCTCACATACTATTGTGAAACCTTGTATGTTAAATTATGCATCACATTCAATAGTGCATTTTACAGCTGTGGCACAAAATGCAAATAATTGCAAACTGAATGGGAGCCCACACCCCTTTGTGTGCAGCAGCACTGCTCACAAAATGGTTTGAAAGCAAATAGCATTTTTTTAGTACTTGTCGCCATCAGCCTGTGATGCACGCATCTGATATACATCACATGCCTCCTTGTTCACAGTAGCCACCAACCTTGTCATGTTTTGGAATTGTCAAGTAAGCCACAGAGTCAATTGGCTTTTAAAACCCCCTTTCAAAACTTTCAAATGCAGAAAGGATAATTACGAATGATATAGTGAAACACAAACGATTGGACATGGTGTTTTTGGATGCGATGCACTGTTCAACACGGAGGCTTAGGTTGATAGGGAAGCGATAAGTAATTTAGGTAATTTTCCCTAATTTGGCAACTGAAAGAGTAAAATTAACCGGTTTACGATGCAGCCACTAACAAAAGGATCTTAATATTTCGTTGCCCATTTTTAAACCTAGCTTGGCACAAGTAAGCTGGGACACTGTACTGTTGGCTCATTTACCATTTGACACTGGCATCACTTCCAAATACTGATGCACTTTTCCTTAGAGCGTGTCACCAAATCGCAGCTGTAAAGTGCGCTCTCTTAATGTTGATAACTTGGTTCATGTGACTGGGGTAGTATAAAGGAGGTTCACTAACTTGTCCAAATCACGGTTTTCTTAAACTGTCTTGATGTTAGTGGTGCAATTTCCCTTCAACTTTCATTTCCTGTGGCTCATGCTATACTTTCTGTGCACGTGATGGTATGGGCATTGTCTCACAATGCTGTTCAATTGTAAGAAAGTGGATTCCCACATATCTTTTCTAATGCAGTTTTCCTGTCCTGGTAACCTGCATGTGGTGCATTAGACATTGCAATTGAGAGATAAGTCATTATTGGAAACCAGCACCAGAATTGGAGACCTATGATGGTGCACTGTACCAAACTTCCATCCTTGCATTGCCTGCAGTGCTGCATTCTAAGATGGAATTTGACCAGCTTACAAATTTGCTAAAGTGTAACAATATTAACATTGACTTGTTTGCTGATTGTGCTGAATGTTGAGTTTCTTTAAAGCACTGACACAAAATTTTGAAGGTGAGATAACTTGTGGGATAGATTTGTGTGCCTCTTGCGGCACCGTGCACGAGATGCGCCTTTGGTTTCCGTGTAAACCAACCAACCACCGCCTGCGTCACGAGTTTGTGTTGGCTACCGGGGTCCTTGCGAGCGCTTTCTATTAGCAGACCTTTTCAACGGATAGAGGGGGCAGGCTTGCGGGAGTACAAAGGCTGATGTCTTTGCCTGGGCAGTGCATTGTTGGGGGTTCACATATATTTACAGTGTCCTTCGTTGAAAAGAGTTGTCAAGGTGGTGCTCATGTGCACGCCAGTTTTTGTGCTCATGTAGCGAGCCATGCTTACATTGAAACCATGCTGGGTCCCATCTCACTTGGTGCTTTCTGAAACCAAAACTGCGACTGGATGGCATAAAACGACCTCCAAATAATGAACCGCTGTGCTCTCGAGCAAACAAGCTTTCCAGCCATGATAAGTGGGTCGTTTGCTACCCATTGCAACAGAAAAAACAAGATGCAAAATTTTTGTGTCAGAGCTCCTTTAACAGGATATAGAATACTTTATAACTTAAGAAAGTTAAATAAAAAGCACATTACTCCTTTGATTAATGAATTTATGGCAAGTACTTGATTTCTGCATCTAGTGCTGTTCTTATGAAAGAGAAAATTGCTGGTTGGGTCGAATGTCAGGCTGGTAAACAAGTAACTACTAGTTGTATGAGCAGCTCATTATTTTTCGCAGGTGGACATAGGAGATGGTGTGCTGCTGGACAAAAAGCTCCTGGAGAGGATTTCTTTGAGCACCCCAACGCAGCCATCAAAGTTTGCGAGGGCACTGCTAGCGAGCAGTGTTTACTGTTGAAGAGCTGGAGAACAGCTCGCTCAAGGGAAAAGTATGCCCTGCGAATAAGGATGCCCCACCGAAGAAGGCATTGGACAAGAGAAGGCTGGATGCAGTAGTGTGTAAGGACACTTGACCTGCACATTTCTTTTTCTTTTTCTTTTTTTTTGCAATACTACAGGCCTAACAGGCCCAAGCAGGAGTGGAATGTCAGACAGTGGCATTTTTTCCTTTGTGAACTTGAAATGTCCTAAGAATTGTACAGGGTTATCACTACAGGGGCAAAACATGACAGTAACAAAGAAGAGGAACAGACTGTCAGTTCCAGGGCCTTTTAAATATCAGACTCCTCAAAACTGAATTTAGGAAGAGCGCAGTTGGAAACTGTCTGTGTGAAGAAACTGTTTTAATGCATTAGTTTTAGCAAATACGGGTGTTAGTGCTTGGTCATGAGTGCGACTAGCCTTTCTGGGCCTTAAAAGTTGGATGTACAGAGATTTCACATTTAGAGTAATGCTACGTCGCAATGCAAACCCTGATACATTTCCTCCAAACTATTGTAAATCTGTCTACTCAGCAAGAAAGGATGTGCTACGGCCAACTGGTTCCAGCTTTTAGAAAGAAAACTTTGAGCGCTACTTATTCTGTTATCGGAAAGTGCAGGGACTACTAAAACTGCAGTGCATACAGCAATCCAAGTCAAGCTAGATAGCACTGCTGCTCTTGTGATTGTTCATTGTGGTGATAGCAGCGCTATGCCCAATCTTACATTATGCAAATTAGGGAAGGCTCTGCAGTGCTTGTCATTTGGTGTCCGATCAGTGTTCACTGTGGCGAAGGCCTTCAGACCTGGTTCACAGTGTAGCCGTGGTCCTAGACCCCTGTGTTCATTTGAGAGTTAGATTTTATTGCCCTCTCCCATCATCTTGTGCTCCCACCAATGCTTTCCTTGGTGGCCCTGTGTTGATGACAAATTTCCCAAACAGCAATTCTCAGTGCAGGCTGGATAAGTTGGTAATAATTTCAACAGAACTGCATTTTAGATTTATATATTTTGAATACGCTTCAATTTATCTAATTGTATTCTGGGGCATATCCGGATTGTATGAAGGGCTTGACTGCTTCTCACCACGGAAACATTTCCCATATATGGCTAGCCCAATCATCCCTTATCACTTTTTTCTTTATAATTTTTCATCTTGAAGGCATTATTTAATAGTTTTGTAATCTCTTATGTAGACCACTGCTGCCAAGGCTTAAGTTACTTCTCTAAAAAATTAATTTCCTTGCTCTAAATCCTCATTTTCTGCTCCAAAAAGAATTTTCATCTCTCCAAAAAATTCTGGCAAAATAGCCTAGGCCGGTAGCATCACTAAATTTGTGTGTCAATGCGTTATGCAGGAACAATATTCAAGCATATTCTAACACATGCTATGTGGAAATTCAATGTTTCATACGTCGCACCTGCGTTCAAGAATGCATCAAACAAGTTTCCCATGTAACATCTCTAGTTTGTGTATAGCCTGCTTCGTTTTAAACTTGTCTAAAACATATTGTTCCAGATAAATTTAAAAAGAAGGCATGACAATAGGCTTTGCTAACCGCGTACATGTGTCACTGAACTGTTATTTGTTCTTTTCCCATTGCAGCCTACCTTGCTCCCTCTACAAAGGGAGCGTAAAGGAGATCAGGACCAGCCTGTCTTCGATGCTCGCTCGCGGACAAGTTGCCATCCTGATTACAGCGCAGCTGTGCATGACTTCAGTTTCCTGCAGAAGAGCAATGGCACTGAGAGCATCGGAGTGGGCACTCTAGTCCACCGTGTCGCTGCATTCTTCATAATTTTGAGTCATTTTAAAATTGAACTTTCAGTGTAGTGATAAAACCCAATAATTCACTATGTTATTTTCACTTTAATACTAACTGCACATTTTATTGTACTAATTGTTTTTGTAACCTTGCTTGTTTCATGTCTTGCAGAACTCCATTTTGTAAGTGCAGTCATGTGACTCCTACTGTGATACTTACTCATACTTAATTTAGCTAATAACTAACCATGCGTGTTATTTTACAGTGATACCTATCATATTCAAATTTCTTAGATACTTACGAAGACATTCTGAAATATTGAACTTAAGTCCAGGCATTGGGGTATGAATGGTGACGACTGGGATTTCACTCCCGCGACATCTTGGTATCAGCAGTGAAGGTGGTGTGAAGTGTTTGGGCTCTTGCACAGTGTAAGAAAAAATAATTTAGGTGTGGACACTCTCGCCCGCCGCGAAGGAGAGCGCGTCCAGATAATGTTCGCCTTTAATACACTGCGCCGGCCGCGTTTCGTGGGGGGGCGCTGCGACCTGGGGGCTTAAGAAACTGTTGCCACGAAGGGAAACGCGCGTTTTTTCTTCATTTTTTTTTCACCTCATTGCATTTTTTTTAAACCGTGCACGCGGAGGAGGATAGAGCAACTGAACGGCGAGTTTTCATCGGCCACGGTGTAAACGGCGCACCCGACGCACATAGCATCCCCTAACAGCGTTGCGTACGTAAAAGCGCGGCGTCTGCTTTAGAGCGCAGTGAGCAGTCTTTCTGCTCGCTGACAACGCCGTTACGGACGCTACGCACGCAGCTCGTCTTCTATAGTACATGCACCGGCCGGGTTGCGTGGGAGGCTGCGACATGGGGGCCGAGAGGAGGAAAGAGGCGAACATTATGTGGACGTGCCTCGGGCGGAGTGTCCACACCTAAATTATTTTTCTTACACCGTGGGCTCTTGTCTTTTGTTTCAATGATGCATGCTAAGTATGGCATTTGGTGCCAACCAGGCATCTTGGTAGTGCACTGGTGTAGTGTTTGTCACATTCCTAATTTATTGCATATTAATTATTTAGCATGTATGTGAGCAGCTCTGGGTAGTGCATTGATGTTTGTCACATTCCTAATTTATTGCAATATTTAACGATTTTAATGTTGTATTTATTCTGAGTTTGTTGTGTAAGCTATGATGTTCCTTCTTTCACTTTGTAATTTGTAATTGACCCATAAAGCCCAACAAGGCACTGATACATTTTCGATGTGGTGCATCAGATGGCTGATTTAGGTGTGCAAATCTTATCTAAGCAGCCCATGGTGTTTACAATGTCTTGCAAGGTGCCTCTTGGTCATAAATTACTGTCGTGATGAGTTTCTTACTTAAAACATTTCTTTTGCAGTTTTTCAGTAATGAATTTACTCTCTCTTACCGAAAAGATGCTGAACAAGCTTTTAAAAGGTTGATGGTGTGTCAGGCTTTATGAGGTTAAGGCTGATCTTTTAATGTTATTTTTTTAGCCACCAACAGATGTACATTGCGTGTTTGAATACTTTTATACAATGCTCTACACTGTACATTGTAAATGGTAATAAATGAGTAATTTTTGCAGAGTTTCGTATGCATGTCCATGTACATCCCAATTATGCTGCATCATGCAGGCAATGCACGGCCTAATTTCTGGTCTGCATAAAGGTGGCTACTTATAGGACACATACAGGATGGACACTTTGAGGAGACATAAAAGCAGCGGCCAAATTGCGACAGTTGGGCGACATACAGGACGGTCACAGATGGGACACATACAGGACGTACACTTGAGGCGACAGAAAGGCAGCGGCCAAATTGCGACAGTTGGGCGACATACAGGACGGTCACAGATGGGACACATACAGGACGGACACTTAGAGGAGACAGAAAGTCGGCGGCCAAATCGCGACATCTGGGAGACATACAGGTTGCGTCCTGATGCTGCCTCGGGGAAACACAGTAAACTTACAGGACGTTACCATTTTCATAAGGGAATAGCTCTGAACCAAACGTGTAACAAGGATGATAGCGTATTAGATACGCGAAGACATGAAATCACATTCAGACGGGTGCAGGGACAAGGAAGTAAATAAGAAATAGGAAGGGCAAATAAGTGCGTTTGCGCTGTAATTTTAGCCTCACGAATATGTACCTACTAGACCCAAGGGAAGTTTTATTTTAGTGACGAGAATCGGCGTCAGCAGAGAACGCGAGTAGTGGCCTGACGTGCCACCGCCAAGCGCCATCTTGATTTTCTTTTCTTGAGGACGCGCGCTCTCCGGTTTTGTTCCCCGCCTAAAGGAGGGCGCTACAGGGTCTTGGGACAACGCGAGCGCAAGAGCCCGAGAATGGCTTGCGTTCTGGGTATGAACCCTCGCGGCTCGCAAATTGCTTGGGTGCCCAATTATAAAGCTATCTACTCTTTTGCCAGAGTTGGGATGTGCACCTCGACCGTGTTCGCACGCTTATCTCTGAGGGGGAGTTGTACGCCCTTTGCTTTCACCGCAAAGTTTGCGTTGAAGCTATAGGCTGTACGAAGGTCACTTTACTCCCAGCAGCGGCCGCGTTCGCGCTCGTCCTGTATACACCTGCGCGTTTGTTTCGTGCACCCTTCTTTGTGTTTGAACAGTGCGCTGCAATTGTAGAGCTGTGACAGCTGTTAGTTCGCTCTCGCCTTGTGTGTTTGCTTTCCTGCGTCCTTTCTGCTAGAGCAGCGCGCAGCAAGTTTCTAGATGCACTGTATTATAATTTCTTGCTATCGGATTAATTTCTTCGCCCATAAGGCGAAACCGTGACTTTTTTGCATGCGATACTTTATACGTGTGTTCTTATTTAACTTTGCGCGTACTTGTAATGTGCGTGCGTACTTGTAATGTGCGTGAGTGTTCATCGTATCTGTCACGTGTGACTAACTATTTTCGATGTTTTCGTGCTTTGCACTATGCAGCCGCTGTCCACAACGTGCAGAAAGAATGCTGTGTTCGCTGGCGCGTGCAATGCCAGTCATCTTTCGCTTCCGTTGGAGCAGCTGCACAAAAAGGACTGTACGAAATCTGGCAACGCGGCTGGACCTGTATTTGACATTTTACAGTGAATTCAATGAAAGAAAGCAGAAACTTGATATGTGTAAAGAAAAATAAAATGTTTAATTGTCTCACTTTTCTCTTTCGTTGTCTCAATGACTGCGAAAGCAGTGATACACGCATGACTAAATAATTTTTGTGTTCTTTTCCGCGGCATTTATTACTCACCGCGGAAACAAGCACGCGAAAAACGTATTAAGACTTGCGGAGAGTAACTGGAGAAAATCATCCCTAGGAATTAACAGATCATTTGAAGTGTGGGATAAAAAGTTCATCCGAATGAAGTATTTGAGTGGATCCACCGTTCGTCCGGCCAGGTGCAACTGCGGGAACCAACGGTCGCCCGGTAATGTCTAAATATAACCAAATGTTAGTCCATTGAGATGATCTGTGAGGACTAACTGTTAGCTGCATGGGGACTATCTGTTAGACCCGGTGGCGTTTGTCCCTAATGCAGTTAATAGTTGTGGAAGCCCCATTAGTTCCGAAAGGGACAAACCACACACCGTTTTAACACCTTTTTGCCTTAGAATGTACGGGAACGCCGAGCAAACTACGTGGCGTGGATGAATACATCGCTAGTGCTGCTCTTTCTTCCAAATGGCTAAGCAGCCCCGTAGATTACACAGTGCTGTAATCAGCTTGTAACATGAACTGTAGATGTATCATCGAGGCTTTACGCCACACAAGGCAACATGCCGCAATGCCCGACTGTTCTACTTTGATGGTATACGATGATATGTGCATGACTTTGGTTTGAAGCTCTTTGTTAGCCACAACTTTTCCAGCGCAGCATTCAGTGCAACGAAGAGAGGCAAATAACTTGCGAGGCGAGGCGACTAGCTAAGGCTCAATATATAGTTCAGTCCCTGTCAGTCTAGGTTGGTAGAACATTGGTGAGTAAATGGCTGAGTCCGCTTTATTGAAAATTAACTTTGGGTGACTGAGTCTTGCTTCAGTTTTCTTTGGAGCCTTTGCAGTTCATTATTTAAATGATACAGAGAAAAATACTCAAGCTACAGTATTATCGTTTGTTTGATTATACTTTGAATATTTATGGCAAGATGGCAAATTTAAGGGGTTGTTTTTTTCTCTCATTTGGGATTTTTAAGGATTCTGCCACGAATTCTGATTGCAGCAACTGCTTCTGTCACCAGGGAGAGTAAAATGCAATTCGCGACTCGAAGTGAGCGCTGGCCACCTAGTGGGTGTTGTGCTGGCAACAACACATCCAGGATCAACCTTGAACTAAAGCAAGTGCTCACTTTCCGACATGCCAAAACCAGATGCATAGATAATACGCAATGTGATTTAGCGCCTAGCTTACGCAACGCGGTAGAGGGAGCAAGATTGCGCATGCGCTGAACTCATGATTATGAGATATGCGTGCGTTTGTGCACGCAGGGTGTGCGCACGCTAGATATCGGCGCTTGCGCTGCGGCCACTACAGCCGTTATGTACTTTAACGGGGGCTCTCTCGCGAGATCTCGACCTGCCGAGAGGAAAACAGACAAGATGGCTGCGACCGACAGCAGCACGGTGGTCGTGGCAGCGAACGAAGTCCGTGTGAATTTCGGCGTTGTCCTTGATTTAGAGCTTATGTAAGTAGCCTGCACCCAATCAGTGAACCTGCTCGTGACTTGAAGCACTGCGACTGATTTGGATTGTGCGCGGGGCGTAGCACCCAATCAGTGAAGCTGCTCGTGACGTGAAGCACTGCGACTGGTTTATGGATTGTGCGCGGGGCGTCGTGTACATAATGGCTTTGAACTGTAATGGCTCCTACGTGTGCAACACCGGCAGGTGTCTGAATGATCACCTGCAAAAATATGCCAAGTGTTAGATACGAAAGCAATGGTTCTAGCCATGCATTGCAGCGCATATGAATGCACGTCCGTGTTCAACCAAGCTAAGGTGATTTTCTCGCACATGGACAACCCTCACGGGCACCTTCATGATTGTGGAAGCAGCTTTCATGACACGTGAAGAATGCCCATGCATAAGAAGAGAGCTGGAGAGACGCATTCCTGGCAGACGCCCGCGCCAATGGTGGGGGTCTTTTTGTATTTAGTGTTTAAGAATCCTTGTTCGCTTCGTTTTTCTCTTTCTTTCTCTCTTCTTCTTACAAAATGCCTGTAGGAAACAATAAACTTTCATTTGGCAGTAAGCGCTCGTCTTCGTCGTCCCTGTGCCCCTCTAGCTGCTTCGCTCGGCACAGCCTTAACAAAAATCAAACTTCAACTAGTCCAAACACCCAAAACCAATACTTGTCGTCGGAAAAGCTGGCTTGTCTGATGACTTTACTTGTGTGTTGCGTCGACTAATATCGGTTATTACAGCTTGTTGCCTCCCCACTAAATGGCGATAACGAACACTTTTTAAATGCGAAGGATTTCTTGGTGAACCTCCGGCACTTTTGTCGTTTCTATCTATCTATCTATCTATCTCTATCTATCTATCTATCTATCTATCTATCTATCTATCTATCTATCTATCTATCTATCTATCTATCTATCATCTATCTATCTAGCTGTCTGGGCGCTCTTCTGGTCGTCTCCATAACCTGTTTTATACCGAAATTGGCGTAGCAGGGGACTAGTGTATGGCGAACACGATTCACTGGTCACGACATAAATAACGCAAAATACCTGTTGCCTACGTCATGAAACCCTTTCTCTCAGTCACGTGTGGCACATACCTGTAAACAAGAGATAATGTTATGCGGGTATGTGCCCCAGGGGATACAGTCTCAACCAACACAGTAACCGCGAACACATATTGACACGCAAGGGAAGTGATAATATTAATTGTTGGGGTTTTATCTCCTAAAACCACGATATGATGTGAGAGACGCCGTAGCCAAGGGTACTGGAAATTTTGACGATCTGGTAGACTTTAAAGTGTACCGAGATCGCACAGAACATGGGCAACCAGCATTTTGCCTCCATCGAAATGGCACCGCCGCGGCCGGGATCGAACCCGCGACCTTCGGGTCAGCAGCCGAGCACCTTAAACCCTACACCACCATGGCGGACGCAAGGAAAGTGAGGAAACTGAAGACAGAACACCCCTGGAAGAAGCTCAACTACCATACACTCGTCCACGTGGTCCGCAACGTGGATAACGCAAAAACCGGGGTCAGTGCTTCCTACAATAAATCTGCTGAGATAAACAGGCCTCTCATCATTACCGGTGACTTCAAGATTGATTTATCAATACCCAACAACGATTGGTCCTTATACTGCGTGAAAGACGGATTGGATGTGGAGAGGGCTTCAAAAGACCTCGCTGCCATGTCCACGATAGGAGGCAACATAGATCATTTCATCGTAAGGGGCATCCAAGGTTTCCACCAGCTGCACTATACCTCGCACTTCACTAGACTTAGACTCTTCATAGCCGCGATCACGAACGGATCTGATTAACAAGTCCGGTCCAGCTGCTGGTGCTCACTGATCACGGTGATCCTGACCTTGTTGAAAAATGTTGCAGTGGCTTAGCTCGGCTATGCCAGGATAACGTAGCGTTAGCAAAGGTTCAGCTGATTGTTCTTAGCTTTCCTGATTGTCTAGGATTAGCTTGATTATCATGCTTACTGCTGCTCCAGTGACACACACATGGTATACATATTACGTGGCACATGTAAATTTATTTTGCCAGGCAACTACTTTGGGATCCGATGAGTTTAGCTTATCCGCTCTTCTGCGCCGTCGAGCAGCATTTGCGCTCTCCTTCTCCATGACTAAACCACAATGGCAAACGCCAGTCAGAGGTGCTATCAAGAGGCTCCAGCGCAGTGTCAGACGGCGACTGCACAGCGAAGGTGAATAGCTGCGCACGCGCCGGCTCCACTACGTCTACCTCGGCTACGACGTCACTCCTCTGGAAAGCGCAGACCGGCGGCAGCGAGTCGCGCACGGCAGAGGCTGAGTGCGCAGGAGGTGCCGGCTCCGATGCGCCAGCTGTGTGATATCACTGATCCTCGCGCATGCGCAGCACGTCTCTTGAGGAGCCACGCGAAACTGGCTCGGCTAGGCCAGTGTAGCTACCACTACAATAACTGTCAAGAAACCCTTCTACACATACACACGGGTTCGTGAAACGTGCGTGCGTTCTCCGTCATAACGGACAAGTATAAACAACAACTGTAACTGTGACCGTAACGTACATGCAGTGCGCCTGCGCGTGCCACTCGGCTGTGTAGATATATCGGCAAACTTTCCTGAATGAAGCTCAGTTGCGAGTAACGCCTGTCCTGTTGCAGCTGTGTTCCTTTTTTTTGTCCTGTTTGGATTCCCGCTATCCAGTATTGAAGAATATAAACACAACATTTCATCTTACCGCGTCTAGTTTTGATAACACCCACGTTCATATTGTCATCGTTACGCAACTGTAAACAACTGCTCAGGTAATAGATATGACTCTTCAATATAGAGTGTGCGTATACCATATCCATATTTCTCTAGAGTCATTCCGGAACCTTTCGCTCAATGTGAAAATTACGCCACAGTCACCATCCCGCGCATGCTTCGCATATAACATCGATTCCGACGGAACGTGGGTTTCTTTTTTTTTCTCCTTTACTTTTTTCTTTAACACGAAAGTGTTTTATGCCGGAGTCCACCGCGGCTCCAATGATGTATGTGCGTCACGGATATGAGGTTGTAAAATATTCACTAACAAATGGCAAACAAAAAAAAAATACTAGAAGTTCCGTCGCCCGGAGTCGAACGTACGACCTCTCGCTCCACAACACGCGGAGCGGACCGACTCGGCCACTAACAGCTCTTTTTTTCTTTCATGATATTTATTCAACATACACATGACACGTGAACGCAATTAAATACACGAACTAATATTTGATTTTGCTCTTATCGCGACACAATGACGAACAGACGGCATTATAGAATTCGCAATCATCTCTATAGAGAATACATCAAGTGACTGCCTTTTCCAATTATACGCTAGAATAATGATAAGAATAAGCACCTCACTAATGCCGTATACCATTCTGGCTGACTTTCCATTTGCTCGTATTTATCGCTTAGCTGAGTGACCATCCTAATGAAGTGGGCTGTTGAGGAAATCATCGGCTCTGCGTTTCTCTGCAACATGCGCGTTTTCCACAGGCTATGCATTCGAATGAGAAGAAGCATGTCGAATGGTACGTCATTACAACTCGCTGGCAAGAGATATCGCACGGAATGTGAATTTAGGACGAAGTCTTTTGAAGAGCTCGATGAAGCACATCCCAATATAAGATTGCATCTCTGCAGCTCATAATACAATGTTCAATTGTTGCTGGCACATCACACAGAGGACAATTAACGGATCACACAAAAATGTCTCTTGAACGAAGCCAAGTCTTCCCATGCAAGGTCTCAGAATGTAATTTCAACAAGAACGTTTTTGCCGATGGTCTCAGCGGCATTTTACGTACTCGATCTAGGACAACATGCCCTGGCAGTCCCAAGTATTTTGCACGATAAAGTGGTGGCAGAAACAGCATCGTTAATAAATCTCTGTAAAGATGTTCGCGTGATACACGGTAAAATATTCATTGAAAAACGTAACTGTAAAAAACGAACAGAGACATAAACTTCTCGCATAAATCCCCACAGACATGGTCGTTGAGAAGAATCGGATGAAACTACTAGATCAGGTTAAAAGGAGTGAGACTTTGTTATAATCATTGTTTTACCCGCCTTATAGTAAACAATCGTCTCTCGCAGTCTATATCTATCAGCTCTTCGGTTAAGCAGGGATGTCCTACGTCGCCGCTCGTTTTTTCTCTGTACTTAGAATCGATGTGCTTGCATATTATTAAGTCTAACAATATTCATGGCGTCAGACTGCTAGAGGATGAAGTTAACGTTTTAGCATATGCAGATGACATTGCCTTTTTTTTTCTACCGACAAACCCAGCATTGAAAGAATTGTTGATGTAGTAGAGCAATTTGGTAGCGTCTCAGGCGCACAGGTTAACTATTCCAAGAGTTCAGGTTTGTGGTTTTGGTCATGGGGATCTACACCTGATCAGTTTGCCGGTATTGAGTGGTCTGCGGTGCTACAAAATAGCCTGGTGTTCCACTAAGTGCACACAAGTCAAGTGCACACTACTGGAAAGAGGGTGGAAGTTCTTGAGCGTTATGCTAAATCATTTATACCACATAACCTTTCAGTTTTCGCTGAAGCGAAAACGTGCAACAAGTTTTTGGCTACAGAGCTTTTCTATGTACTACAAGTGCTGAATTGTGCTAGGTCTCATATTCAGGGCTTTCATCGTAAATTGGCAACATTTATATGGTCATCAACCTATTATTCCATTAGACGAGACAACCTATTCAGAACACTTGGTGCAGGTGGGCCAGGTCTAGTACATCGGTACGTGTGGCAAATTGTATCTCGCTACTTCTTTCTCCGCGATGTTTCTAACCATGTTATCCAGCATTCTCGCAGGTAAACCTGGTGAATGAGCTACTCGGCCGCAAACAGCACGTTCTTCATCAAACTAACGGCGAGCTAATCACATACACCATTTACCGTTGCGGTACTCAGAGATCGGTGGGACTTCAGCGTGTTTTCGTTATCACTAGCGAGATGGCGCGAAGGGCGCGCTTTAAATAAAAACCCCGATCTTGGGAAAATACCGCCATTCATTGTACTCGCCGCCGCGCGCGCCTCCTCCTCTCTCCCTCCTCGCCGCTTTTTCTGCGCGACGATTGGTCTTCTTCGCGGTTGCCCTTAGAGACGCGTGGATCTTGCGTTTTGCTGGTATTTTCCTTTTCGCTCGCGCCATTTTTCGCCGCGGCTCCGCGTAGCGAACGTTGCGCCGGCTTTGTTTTGCGCTGTGTGCTTGCGCTATGCCGCGCTGTTGCGCCGTTAACTACAAGAAGCCGCACAAAATGGTTATGCACTTTTTATGATAGCGCAAGGTAAGCGTGATGGCGTGCGCATGAAGCAGTGCCTGCACAACATCGGCCGAGAGAACTTTGTTTCGACAAAGAATAGTGTTCTTGCGATGTAAGGCGCCTGCTCGTATCAAAGCATTGCCGAATGCTGCGTTTTAAATATTCTTCTGGATGCTCATAAATATTCTTCTTTTTCCGGCTATTTTCGCGTTGAATAAAAATGGGGTTGTTCTCAATATGCTGATTATTATGCTGAGACTCCACCACTTCGCATGTTGGCAACTGTTATTCAGTCTGAAATGCACAACAGAAACTGCTTTCTGCTGCGGACAATTACGTGCGATGATACAGCTTCTTGATCACGCTTGTCGTGATTGTTAGGATCCAATTAACGTGAATGTTAGGTGAAAAAAAAACGAATGGACAAATGACCTTTACTAGCATTCGTTTCCATACGAGGTTCTTATTTTCTTTTTTGTTCAGGGGGGCGGGTGTCCACATACAGATATAATGACACAAATGCGATCCGACGCAAGAAAAAAAAGAAGAAAAACAAGCAATGCGCAACACAAAAACAATAATATCATAATAGCTATAGTGAGCGCGAGTGAGCAGTTATCTAGCAGGCTGCGGCCGAAATGGCTCGTCTTAGTGATGCCAGCATTAACGCGCTGTCCGTCCCCAATGAGAAACAAGATTATCGCTTGCACCGGCGTCGCACAGGCACTTTTCGTCGCGATCAGAGCCAATCCCTCGAATTTCTTGATCGCGATCAACAATCATCGCTACTATACGGTGCAATAATCTGGATCGAGTTTGGCACAGACGTATGTCAAATCGGAAACTGGGAGCCAGATGTCGATGATTGCTACGAAAGTGACCGTGAAGCAGCACTTGATCCGGATCGAGCCTAATCCGCGTCGGCCCCGATAGCGATAAAAAGTGCCCGCGTAACACCCGCATTGATTAAGGAGTTGTCTGCTTTATGACCATTCACCTGATGAGTGCCTATGCTGATCCTAAAAGCACTGCATTTGCCCCTGTTAAGCTGAATACATTGAATAGGCCTTCGAAAACAGCGCTGTTTGCGCAAATGCTTCTTGGGCTGTATCCGACTGTAGAGCTCATAAAATTACTGACCTGACTGTGAATGCGCAGCCAATCTCCATGACACCAATATCCGCATGGAATATTCTTTGCAAAAAGTGGCTTGGCTCAAAAGAAAACGTGCCACCTCTCTCTCCTCACTGTCACTTCCGAGAATATAGAGCCGCTGTTTGTAAAGAACAAGCTAATAGTGCGAGATATCATCTTCCGTCCACCTTTCGTCTCGGTGAAACTTCTGTGTCATGAGTAAAACAGTGTATATTTGTGCAGTGATATACTATTACTACTTTTCTACTTTCTTGACATTGTCTTTTTTGAAACATTACTACTGCATAACATAGTTATGCACTAGCAATGATGGTGCAGAATATCATACGATGCTCTTTTTTTTTACGTATCAACCAACGAGTTGTGCGTGCATGAAAATAAAATATCCTGCGGATATTGCACTCTGATTCTGGCTCTTATAATTTTTTGTCTAACAAAAATCGCAATTGCAACTCTGCTACTACATATCGTAACGACATTTTCGTGTGAACTATGATAATACGTTACTAGAGGCGTTTACCTATCCTCAAGGTACGGAATGTCCCCTCTCACAGGTAAAGCGGGAGCTAGTATCTTTGACACGAACGTCAAAACGCTATTCCGAAAAATGTTTTTCCAGCGCTCCTGTTCTTGCAGTGCGATCCCGGCCGCGGCGGTCGCATTTCGATGGAGGCGAAATGGTAGAGGCCCATGTACTTAGAGTTAGGTGCACGTTAAAGAACACCAGATGGTCGAAATTTCCGGAGCCCTCCACTACGGCGTCTCTCATACTCTATCGTGGTTTTGGGACATAAAACCCAGATATTACTATTATTATTATTAATATGTTCTTGCAGTAGATGAGTTACTGTTGGCGCCGTTTTATCGTAGTGACAATGCGCAAGCGTGATGTTCAGTTTGGAGACCACCGTGCAAGTCTACTTTCACGTCAAGATAACACATGAATGGACAATTTATTATCCACGACGTCATTGCAAGATGCGACGCTGTAAGTACCTGTGTTGCACATGCGCGCACAGGAAAGCGTAAAAAATCCAGACACAGGCCGACATGACGCAAGCTAAGCTATTTCAGATGCAGATGTAAAGCATGCTATCATGTGGCAGAAAAAATCGTCTGCCTGATAGAACGGTCCATAAAGCTCCTTTTAAGATAGCCTGCCCCATTTACACGGCTTTTGGAAGAAACTAATATTTTAATATACGTTCAGTTCAGTGTTCTCAATCTTGTTATCACACTTTTTCAAAGTTTTCTACAGCACCGGGACACGAAAGTGGCCCGACATGATGCGCCTCCATTGATTTCTGCGGCGCGCCCGCGGGAGCGCCGGCGAAAAATGGTGCCGTGCGCAGCGCGTGCCGCCGGCGGGCGAGTAGAATCGATGAGGAAACGCAGGCGCGGAGGAGAGTGTCGTTACTTTCCTAGATCAAGGGGTTTTAGCTTTGCAAGTCGTATGTATCCTCCTTGGTCACCCAAGGAGGATACATAGAACTTGCTGGAGTGGAAGCCGCCTATGCGCCCCTGTTGGGGAGAGTGAAGGCGCGCCGAGCGCGCGGCGGCCATCTTGCCAGTGGCAGAAAGGAGCCAAGCGCTGCCGCACGCATGCTTCTTCGCGCTTCCGATGAAGTTGCTGGTGTTTGTAAAGCAATGAAATCAAGTAGATCTGGTTGCAAACATTTATTTCCGACTTGTAAGCAAGCAAGTGACATCTATAGAAGTGAATTCACCTGCACAGGCATTAGGTAGCGACGCTTAAATCAGACTCACTGTGAAAAACATGATGACCGCTGCCCTACTGGTGATTGAAGGTAATCGCCCAAGACAGAGGTGGTCTCACCTTATTATTGATCCATTCTCGGTTTCGTTCCTTCGCCTCCCACCTCTGCACTTCCTTTTAAAATGTGCAACTCACCTGAGTGCAGGGCTGTGATGCACTGCTGACATGTAGCTGTACGAAGATTTTGAGCATTGAAGCCTGCTATGTATTATTATTTATTTGTTACAGTATACTGCGGTCACGAAGGACCATGCAGGCACCACGAAACTGGCAAAAGCAGAGAGGCTTTCGGGTCAGTATCGGCCTGCAAGGATGACGATCTGCGCATGTCAACGAGCCTTCTTTTTGCATCTGCTATTGCAACAGTAGTGGCTGCATTCAAGACGGAGGCAATGTCTTGGGCAGTTTCCTGAACTATAACTTCCGTCTGAACCAATAGGCTTGTATACAGCCATAGGCTGTGCTGCAGCGGTTACAATGTTATGTCCGCCTCATCCACGTATTAACCCAAAGAGGTTTTTGGCATGGTATCGACTGAGTTTGTGTGTCTGCAAGTACTTCAACTGATCCTGGCCCACAACCTCGTCAAGCACTCTTTCGTTGTTTGCCGTATGCATATCAAAAAGCCAATAAATCCAGGTTTCTTTTTTTCAGTTCTTCTGTCACTGCACTTCCTGCCGGATCTGTCAGCCCATTTATGTATGGTCGAGTCTCAGAAAAAGACGCCAGGCCTGAGCGGAAAGCGTAGCACAGTCACAGCGAAAGCTGAAAGAGCGGCATTTCGAGAGCCCGTTATAAACTCTCTCGTGGCTACTAATACAAGTACATTAGCAACGTATCCAGTACGCCACAAATCATAATTTTTGGGGAGTTGGGAAGCGCCCACCACGACATTATTCGTTATTCTGCGGAGAAGCGAGGTACCATCTGTAAGACATTCGGTGCATTTTGTTGATGCGACGGTTGATGACGATGAACAATCATGGCTGAGCCCTTTGTGATGGGTTGGAAGCTTTAAACGACCCACTAGTTACGTAATTCACAATTCGTGACGCCCGGTCATTATTTAACTGTCTCACCACGCTTTATAACATACGTTAAACGGAGAGCGAGACAGATAGAGAGAGAGAGAATAAACTTTATTGAGAGCCTGATGAAATGAATGAAATGAATCATGGGAGCCTTATGGGCTTCCTTAACAACCAATGGAAGAGCACTTGCGAGGAACCCACTACGCTATAAATCATCGTAATTTTTGCGAAGTAGGGAAGCAGCCACTGTGCAATTTTACAGCGAAAGCTGTTATGAGATCATTTCACCGGCCGTTTTTGGCGCCGTAGTTGTCCGCCGCCGCCGCCGGTGTCCGTAACCAGTATCGCTCGAAATAAGAAAAAAAACGAAATAAATTCCAGGATGGAAGGAGGTTCGAACCTGGGCCCTCTGCGTGGGAGCCCAGTATTCAACCTCTGAGCCATGCCGGGGCTTGAAACTGCTGTGCAAAAAGGTCCTGTACAGGCTTCATGTCAGGAAGGAACCACATTAGCATATGCAATGTAGCGTGGTAGAAGAGTAAAATAAGCACCAAGCGTAGCACAACGCGAATTCTGTAACCAGGCGTCACACAGTGCGAATTGCGCAACGAGTAGGTCGTTGAATGCTTCCAACCCATTACAAAGGACTCAGCCATAATTCTTCATGGTCATCAGGCACAGCATCAACAAAGTGCGCATAATGCCTTACATGCGTATAGCAGGTACCAACGCTCTCCGTAGAATGACGAAAAATGGCACAGTGCCTGCTGCCCTACATCTCAAAAATTACAATGATTTATAGCGTAGTGGGTTCCTCACAAGTGCACTTGTATTGGTTGCCAAGGAAGCCCATAAGCGCATGATCCACTTCCTCGGGGTCTCAGTAAAATTACACTGATTTATAGCGTAGTGGGTTCTTCGCAAGTGCACTTGTATTGGTTGCCAAGGAAGCCCATAAGCGCATGATCCATTTCCTCGGGTCTCAGTAAAATTACAATGATTTATAGCGTAGTGGGTTCCTCACAAGTGCACTTGTATTGGTTGCCAAGGAAGCCCATAAGCGCATGATTCATTCCCTTGGGGTCTCAGTAAAGTTCTTCGCCCCCCCCCGTCTCTCTCCCACGTCAACGTATGTTATACAACATGACGGGAGAGGGAAATAGCGACCGGGCGTCAGCCACTGCGCATTATATAACTGGTGGGCCGTTTAAAGATTCCAACCCATTACAAAGGGCTGAGGCATAATTCTTCAGCGTCATCTGTCGTCGCGTCAACAAAGTGCATATAATGCCTTACAGACGTGTAGTTGGTGCCTCGCTTCTCCGCAGAATGACGAATAATGGCTTAGTAGGTGCTTCCCAACTTCACAAAAATTGGGATTTATGGCGTAGTGGGTACCTTTCTAGTGTACTAGTATTGTAGCCCCAAGAGAGCTTAACGGGCTCTAGAAACGCCGCTCTTCCAGCTTTCGCTATGACTGTGCTGCGGTTTCAGCGCAGGCCTGGAGTTTTTTCGTCATTCTGCGGAGAACCGTGGTACTCGCTAAACACCTGTAAGACATTATGTGCACTTTGTTGATGCTGTGGCTGATGACGATGAAGAGTTATCGCAGAGGCCTTTGTAATGGGCTGGAAGCACTCAACAATCCACTCGTTGCGCAATTTGCATTGTGTGACGCCCGGTTACAGAATTAGCGTTTGTGACGCCTGGTTGTTATTTTACTCTTCTGCCACACTACATTACAAATGGTAACGCGGTTCCTTCCCGACATGAAGCCTGTATAGGGTCTTTTTGCAAAGCAGTTTCAAGCACCGGCATTGCCTTGAGGTAGAACGCTGGGCTCCCACGCAGAGGGCCCAGGTTCGAACCTCGTTCCATCCTAGAAATTTTTTCTTATTTCCTTTTTGTTTCCTTATTACGTGTGATGGCGGTTACGGACACCGGCTGCGGCGGCGGCGGGCAACTACGGCGCCAAAAACGGCCGTTTAAATGATCTCATAACAGCTTTCGCTGTAAAAAAATTGGACCATCTCCCCGAAGTGAACCCTGATAGGATGCGAAGCAGCAGCGTTGCGCACGGGTGGCGTCAAGGGTTGAACGGCGCGAACGCGGGTGCTGCGGTGATCGCTGGAAAATTCGTTTGAAGCGAAACTCGGTGTAGCGTTTACTGATGTAAACGTTTGTTTGAAACGCAGACACGGGAGGCCAGCGGGCTTTGGAGCCGGTAGCTGCGGGCGCTCCGGCGGGTGAGGGAGAGAGTGACGTACGCGCGCACCTCCGAGGGAAGCGTGCGAGGGGAGCGTGAGGTCAACGCCCAGCTGCGGCGTGACCTACTTGGCACCGCTCCAACACGTGCGCCGAGGGAAGCGCGTTGCCTCGCGTTTGTGCGGACGGAGGGACAGCGTTACACAGGCTAGTCAAAGAGCAGCTTCGCACCTAAAAAACGGCTTCTAGCAAGCAGTCAAAGCAATCAGGCGCGAAGTGCACGGAGCATATAGGCAATCTTCGTCTTTGGCATTCCACTTTACAAGGTGAACGGCCCTCTCCCACAGGCTCCGCACGGTGGGATCTTTAAGAAACCTGTCAAAGATATCACGGCTATTATTTTTTGCACGCTCATACGCGTCAGTTAGCACCCCCCAGTAACG
This sequence comes from Rhipicephalus sanguineus, assembly GCF_013339695.2. NCBI lineage: Eukaryota > Metazoa > Arthropoda > Arachnida > Ixodida > Ixodidae > Rhipicephalus > Rhipicephalus sanguineus. The sequence continues at coordinate 27,287,322 of NC_051182.1, forward strand.
CGGGATTCGCCGCTAGGGGGCCAACGTGAGCGGATGCCTGCAACGTCGGCTCTGGCAAACGGTACGTGCTACTCCTACCCAATCTCTCCTGCGGCCGCTAAACTGCTCGAACAGTGACACAAGTGCCTAAGGAACACAGACACACCGCCCATTCCGGGCAAGCTCCGACCTTCTGTGTGCTACGAACAATTAGTGCACCGAGACGCTGACCCTCTGAGCTAAGCCTCTCTGGGACTCCGCACCTCCGCCGACACTGCCAGCGACGCCTGCCGTTATCGTGGAAGTAGCGATTGAAGGCCACACCATCACTGCAGAAGAGTTCCAGGCAGACCATTGGACACCTGTTCTCTACAAAGCAGCAAGTTGGGCTAGTTGGTTGATGTTCATTCTTCAAAGGTATACTGCGCTAAAAGGAACAAGGACACTGAAAAGGGGGGACAACACTTTCTCTACAAAGCCTATGCGTCCCGACCAGCCAATTCACCGAAACCGCTTCCCTACCCCAACGCTACCTTCGAGGCGGCTAATCCAAACGCCAGGAACGCGGCGCAAGACGCAGCAGCCGCAACTGGCAGCGGCACGACGCCAGCCCGCTTACCACCTGCCACCAAGGAGACTCGAATCACTGTGAAAAGCAGCAAGCAGCTGCCACCACTCCCAACGAACGCTATTCGCGTCGTCGTTCGCCCACGAGGTTAACTGCGACTTCGAGATATCCCAACCCCTCGACTCACGAAGGCAGTGCAGGCCGAACTCCAGATCACTCTACCCGACGACTTCTGTCTGCGCATCCACCCCACCAATAATACATTCACTGCGGCTACGACACACTCCTCAACAGCTCAGATTCTGAAGACGCTGACCTCACTCCATATTGGAGACTATACCTGCCCATGCGCGGCGTACGTGGCAGCCCCACCGGGCGCTACAAGAGGAGTCATCTCAAACGCCTTTTAGGACGAGACCCCAACGCAGCTGTACCAAGACCTGGTCAGACGAAATCCGGAGCACACTATACTCGCAGCTCGACGGATGGGGAAGACGCACTCCATTCTCATAACCTTCGACGCAAATGAAGTCCCGCACTCCGGTAAATATATGGGAGCCATTCACCGCTGCACTCCGTACCGTGGCAGTCCGGATGCCTGTACGAGTTGCAGACAGCCTGGTCATCGTTATGACGTCTGCCCAAACCCCAAGTCTAATCTTTTCCCACGTTGCGGCACACAACACGTGCCCCAAGAACCTCCTTGCACACCCAAGTGCATTCTATGCGAGGGCTCTCACCTTACCGGCACTGGATCATGCAAAGGACGAAACCTTCACCGACCACGCAAACAGATAAAGCAACCACAAACGCAGCAACAAGAACCGGTCGCACACGGGGACAGCTTTCCCCAGTTGTCGCCAGGGCCCACCCAGCCCAGCCAAAAAAGCAAGCCTGGACCGGGCCGCTGAACAGACTGGAGCCATTCCCGCTCTTCCTCAAGCACGCATCATTCTTGACAGCGCCTCCCACTCTACAAGACGCCCTGGCGAAGTCTCGGGAGGAGGCAGCGGCGGCCAAAGCAGAAGCTCAAGCAGCCCGAGCAGAAGCCGCCGCCCTTCGAGAACACATCGCGAAGCTCGAGGCCAAGATAAGTACTCTTGCCACAAGCTATCCAAATCCACCTACCCCCGCTCCAACTGAATCACAACCTCCTCCCTCCAATCCACCCACAGCCCCTATCATAGCCAACCACGTCAACTCTACTTCCTCTCATTCTCTAGAGTTAGATGTTGACACGGAACTTCCTCGGCACTGAACTGAGTGCACACCGCCCCATTCCTCCACACTCCTCTCTAACCGATATACCAAATCTGCTTGAGTCTTTTACTGCTCGTTTTGAGGCGAAATTGCAGGAAGCTATCACTAATATCAATCAGGAATGTGCAACGCTCAAAGATGCGGTAGTACATGTAACAGCAGACAATGCTGCGCTTAATCACCGTTTTGATGCCCTAACTCAAGCATTCAATGACTGCTACAACAATCTTGAGCCACAGCTCAATTCTTTCGCAACCAGCCTTCCAAATCGAGACCTCAGCCCTAGTAAACGCAAGAAGCCTAAGGCAGCCGAAGGGCAAGAGAGCCCAATCCCTGCCGTCGCTCACGACTCTCACACCCGGCGCTGCGGCCCTGCCCCTGATCGACTCTCATGATGGCAACTCTAAACCATAATCTTACACTCTGGCAGTGGAACTGCCGAGGTTTGGCCAAAAGCGTCATGTTGTCCACCAACTTCTGTCTTGCACTGCGAGACCCGACGTCCTTGCCTTGCAGGAGCCCTCTAACCCCTCACCCTACCCAGCTATACTTCTATTATACCCACATCCCCTACACCCTCTCGGGTAGCGCTTCTAATTCATCGCTCAATCACCACCATTTCCCATTGCTTAGCAGTTCAAGACATTGATCACCTTTTAATTGAACTTGTGCCGCAACATGCTAGAGCGACCAGTCTGTTCATAGTGAATGTATATAGCAGCCCTTAGTGCCTACAAGGCAATTTCGAGCACGTCTTTACACTTGCGAAACGCTTAGCGAAAAGTGCCCTCTCCTCGTCGTGGGAGATCTTAACGCCCCACATACGGCCTGGGGTTACCCGCGCGACACACCCAAAAGGATTCGGGCGTGGTTAGCAGTGCAACAAGCCGGTCTCTCCCTACTCACCGATCCTACCTTTCCGACACATGGGAAGAGTGTCTGTAAAGACACTACACCAGACCTTACGTTTGCACATCGCCTCCCTCAAGGCCACATGGTGCAACATGCAAGAGAATTTGGGTAGTGATCATTACATTATCGAAATTCTCTTAAACGTGCAACTACCTCGCAGGCCTCCCAGGGGCTCACTTTCACTAAGTGGATTCTTTCCGCCATATAGAGCAAGCCGTACCACGCCGCTATCACGGACATCACCGAATCGTCCAAACAACTCCGAAGTGATGTCCAATCGTAGCTTGTCCTATAAGAGAGGACTGCCCAGCGACACAGTTGACTCCCGCCTCCCACATTTATGGGGCGCTAAACGACGCTGGCAAAAGAAGCGTTGGAACCGGACTCTTAGACGTCGCCTCGCCCACAGCAAAGAGATAGAGACCCACGCAGCCGCTCTTTCACGACAAAACTGGGAATCACTTTGCAACAAATTAGATGGCAATATGAGTTTGCAGACTTGGAACTTGTTTAGGCACTTAATTGACCCAACTCAGTCTAAAACTACCCAAAGGCACAACCGCACCAAACTCCTACATACTTCCGATAGCTCCACCAGAACTCTACAGGAACTTCGAATCATCACTTCCCAAACATCCTGTAGAAACACCCCGACTATACAGGTCCTAATGACCTTCTGACGAACCCATCTCAATAGAGGAAGTTAAGCCGAACTACAGAAACTAAACATTGTTCACCCCTGGTCCAGACGGGGTGCACAGCAAAGCACTCATCAATCTCGATGCCCAATCCATTGCCGTCCTTACTGATTACTTTAATGAGTGCTGGCAAAAGGGCACCCTCCCACCTCAATGGAAAGACGCCAAGGTCATCTTTATACCCAAACCTGGGAAACCTCTGCTTACCTCTAACCTCAGGCCCATATCCCTCACCTCATCTGTCGGCAAACTTATGGAGCATGTACTCCAAACCAGGCTTTGCCAGTACCTAGAAGGCAAGAATCTCATGCCCACTTGCATGTTTGGATTTCGTCCGGGTCTTTCCACACAGGACGTTTTCCTACAAAAAACATCATATTCTCGACTCTAAAACCTGTGACACCAGAGCTATCTTAGGTGTAGACCTCACTAAGGCATTTGACAACGTTATACACTCAGCTATCCTACAGAACCTTGTAACTCTGGGAGTCGGTGCAAAGACGTACAACTACGTCCGAGACTTCCTCAGCCACCGCACAGCCACACTTACCTTTGGCGACCACAGCCTTCCGGGCATCACGCTTGGCGCACGAGGTACACCCCAGGGAGCAGTTCTTTCCCCTCTTCTTTTTAACATTGCCCTTCTTCATCTGCCGCAACAGCTGGCTCAGATCCCCAACATCCATTTTAGCTTCTACGCCGACGATATCACTGTCTGGGCAAACCACGGCAGTGACGCCGAAATCGAAGAAAACCTACAACTGGCACTGACCACCATTGATACATATGTACGGGAGCGTGGCCTTAATTGTTCCCCTTCCAAATCAAAGCTCTTTCTCTACCGCCCGAAGCAATGTAATTCAGTCATTCCCCCATCTCTCTCACGCTAGGTGACCATCCCATCCCACTAGTCTCTAAAATTCGTGTGCTGGGGCTAGTTCTCTACTCGCATGGCGCACACGCAGAAGTCATAAGCACTCTCCAAACACACGCTCAGCAGACCACTCGACTGATTCGCCGCATCGCGAACCGTCGGGCTGGCCTACGCGAGCGAAACACGCTACGCCTCACCCAGGCTTACATAAGCCGCACCACATATGCCCTCCCTTACCTACCGCTCCGACAGAAGGAGAGAGACCGGGTTAACGCGCTAATACGAAGTTGCACGAAAACGGCTCTACGACTTCCACCCAGCACATCCAATGCCCGACTCCTCAAACTAGGTGTACATAACACATTTGAGGAACTCGCGGAAGCCACCTTTACGGCACAAAGATCTCGTCTGTCTAATTCAGTGGCTGGGCGCACTCTGTTGTCCCAATTAAACTTAACCCCAATTACACACTCACCCGAGGGGGTCCCTCTTTCTTCTAACCTCCGCTCTCACCTCAACGTGCCCCCAATCCCGAAGAATATGCACCCTGTGCGCGACGAGAAACGCAGAACGGCAAGGGCTCGGGCCCTCGAGAAACAGTATAGCGAGGACCATGACGTGGTCTACGTGGACGCAGCAATACGCGTCAGGATCCCGTATGGCCCTGGCGGTAGCTGACAGTCAGGCAAAGCTTCTAACGTCGTGCTCAATCATCACCAATTCCTCCACAGAGGCAGAAGAGGCAGCCATCGCGCTTGCATTTGTTTCTACCTGCCTCCACAATCATAAGCGACTCAAAATCAGCTATCCTGAACTATGCCAATGGCTTCATTTCCCGCACCGCTGCTCGCCTACTACGCTTCTGGGCAGCCCCAGCGTTCCATAACACTCGTCTGGACGCCAGCACATGCCGGCCTCCCTGGCAACGAGGAGGCTCATTCCCTAGCCCGAGGTCTCACATTCCGGGCAGGAAAATGGAGCCCCTCCACCGGCCGAGGAGCGCCTGCTCTCCTTTCGAGATATTCTCTCGTACTATCGGGACCAACGAAGAGTATACACCCCCCAGCCCCATCCCTAACCATAGCACAGGCCGCACATTGGCGACGCCTACAAACTCAAACTGCTCCATACCCATATTACTAAACGCCCGATACCCAGACCAATTCTTCTCTTCATGCAAACTTTGCGGCAAACCAGGAGATTTCCTACACATCCTCCTCACATGCCCCACCTTCCCTCATCCCCCATCACCGGCTGTGGCGGTGTCTTACTGGGAGTCCATCATGACCAGCACTTCTGCTTTCGATCAGCGCCGGATCATCTCCTGCGCCATGAAGAGGATTGCGCTTCAGGGACTTTCCTTCGCTTTGTAAGGGTGCCCCTCACATTGAGGGAGCACCCACGTGCCATGTAGGGGCTTGGTCCCCACGTTCACACACTGGCAATAAATTTTTCTACCACCACCCCAGTAACGCGCGCGGAATGGCTCAATCGAAGACATTTTCGCGCACTTAAGGGCAAAATGGGAGACCACAATCTTTCTTCAGCCTGTTTGCAAATCCATAAGCGACACAACAGGCAACCATTGTCAAAACGTTGGTGTCTACATGCCCAGAGCGTCAAATAACGAACGTAAACAGCAGCGCGCGACGGCGTGGAGCGCGCTTTCTGCCTCTGCCAAGATGGCGACGGTCGGCTTCACTCGACGACGCACCGCCTCCACTCCAGCAAATCCTATGTATCCTCCTTGGTCGCACCACGCGTTGCGATGCGTCCGCGCCTCCACAGGGATTGGTCGCTCGTGCGCATGCGCTTATGTCGTGATGGGAGGGGGGGGGGGTGTACGTCTTGTGCTCTCACCGCAAGATTGCGTTGAAGTTACAGAGAGCACGAAGGTCACTTCGCTCATGGCAATGGCTGCTTTTGCGAAAGGAGCGCGCTGCTCACACACAAATGAGTTAAAGCTGTGGGTTACATAGTTCGCGCTCATCCTGTGTATACTTGTGCGTTCGTCTCGTGCGTCCTCTTTGCATTTGAACGCGCGCTATAACTGTCGAGCTGTGACAGTTCTGAGTTCGCGCTCATCCTGTGTACGTTTTTTCCGTGCGTCCTTTCTGCTCGAGCAGTGTCTTGGTAGTTTCGAGCTGCGTGCCGTTTTTCGCGTGACATTACAATATCTTGCTATAGCATTCATTCCTTCGCCCTTGTGCCGAACAATGCACAACAAAAGCTCAACTGGGCCTGTGAAGACAAGTCTCACTGTCGTGTTATACCGATTCCTATGACAGAGGGATCAGTCATGTTTTACAGCGAAAGCTGCTATGAGATCATTACACCGGCCGTTTTTGGCGCCGTAGTAGTCCGCCGCCGCCGCCGCAGCCGGTGTCCGTAACCGCTATCACACGAAATAAGGAAAAAAAAAGGAAATAAGAAACAAATTCCAGGATGGAACGAGGTTCGAACCTGGGCCCTCTGCGTGGGAGCCCAGTATTCAACCTCTGAGCCTTCGGTGCTTGAAACTGCAGTGCAAAAAGGTCCTGTACAGGCTTCATGTCGGGAAGGAACCACATTAGCATATGCAATATAGCGTGGTAGAAGAGTAAATAAGCACCAAGCGTCGCACAACGCGAATTCTGTAACCAGGCGTGACACAATGCGATTGCGCAACGAGTAGGTTGTTGAATACTTCCAACCCATTACAAAGGGCTCTGCCATAATTCTTCATCGTCATCAGGCACAACATCAACAAAGTGCGCATAATGCCTTGCAGGCGTTTAGCAGGTACCAACGTTCTCCGTAGAATGACGAAAAATGGCACAGTGCCTGCTGCACTACTTCTCAAAAATTACAATAATTTATAGCGTAGTGGGTTCCTCGCAAGTGCACTTGTATTGTTTGCCAAGGAAGCCCATAAGCGCATGATCCACTTCCTCGGGGTCTCAGTAAAATTACAATGATTTATAGCGTAGTGGGTTCCTCGCAAGTGCAGTTGTATTGGTTGCCAAGGAAGCCCATAAGCGCATGATTCATTTCCTCGGGGTCTCAGTAAAGTTCTTCGCCCCCCCCGTCTCTCTCCCACGTCACGTATGTTATACAACATGACGGGAGAGGGAAATAGCGACCGGGAGTCACCCAATGCAAATTATATAACTGGTGGGCCGTTTAAAGATTCCAACCCATTACAAAGGGCTGAGGCATAATTCTTCATCGTCATCAGTCGTCGCGTCAACAAAGTGCACATAATGCCTTACAGACGTGTAGTTGGTGCCTCGCTTCTCCGCAGAATGAAGAATAATGGCTTAATAGGTGGTTCCCAACTTCACAAAAATTGTGATTTATGGCGTAATGGGTACCTTTCTAGTGTACTTGTATTGTAGCCCCAAGAGAGCTTAACGGGCTCTAGGAACGCCGCTCTTCCAGCTTTCGCTGTGACTGTGCTGCGGTTTCAGCGCAGGCCTGGCGTTTTTTTTCACTGTCTTTGTCCTGGAGTTAAATGACACCAGTCCGTTGCAAAGGCTATGGCCACAGCATCAACATCATCAGGCAAGCCTGATGACGCTCAGGTGCAGTACAAGCTTCGGATGTTGCGCACGGTAAACAATGCTGAGGAGCAATAAACGTAGCGCACGGAAACGTAGCGAGCCTCAAACGTAGCGCACGCAGCGCGCAGCACGTTGCGGACGTACAGCCTTGCGTACACTAAAATAAAATTGTCTAACAGCGAGTTTAATACTGCGTACGTAGCGTCTGTAACGGCGTTGCGTGCGCAGGAACGCTGCACTTCGCATAGTGCGCATAAGCAGAAGTTTCGCGCACGGCTCTGTGCAAAACACAGCATTCTTACGTACGCAACGCCGTTAGAGACGCTGCGTATGCAGTGCTAAAACTCGCTAATGAATTGTTGCCACGCCGCCGCACACAAACCCGAAAAAGAAAAAAAGACAGACACGTGGAGCCTCTACATTCATATGGAGACGAATACCAGCGAAGCTGCATTCTTGTTTCGGCTGTAGAGACGCCTCTCTGCTCGTTCCTCTGGCGTTAGCGACTGCCGATGGCGACGTTCTTTCTCGGACGCTGGGTTCTCCGCTTTTTAACGTCTCTATTCTCGTTTCTCTGTTCTTTGGCTGTCTGAATTCGCGTTGCTGCTCGATGCCTCTCCGCTTGCTGTTCCGGCGCGGGCACCCTGCACCGTCCAACCATCTCCGGTTTCTTGCTGTACGTCACATATACTGCAACCGTGCCACCACACTACGGAATGCTCCATTCCTGTCGACAATAACGACGCGATCTACCCAGACTCACCTCCCCTCCCCCCCTTCCTTCCTGGGCAGGCGTGGGCTTTGCGGTAAACGGCTTTGCGGTAAAAACGCTATGTGCAATGACTTTTCCGTGCATTTAGTAGAAAGTCATTCTCGCTCTATTGTTCCTTAAAGAAGTATCACACCAAGATCCGCTATCATAATTTTTTCTTATGTGGAAGGCCTTATTATTGGGGACCGTGATAACAACCGACAGGTATACGGTACGTAGCCAGTATTTCAATGTTTCACAATTTGCAGGCACATTTGACGACTTTAAAAGTTACCGCTATAGACTGAAACCTCCAAGTGGTGACGTGAATAAATATCACATTACGGGGACATCACGTGGAGCACCAAACCAGTCACATTAGCAGAAAGATGCACCATATGCTATATTTCACACGTGCGCTTCCGATCTGCGGCAACAGTCTTGCCGAAACGTGCAGCTGCGTCTCCGGGCAGCGATACGATGTCGTCGCTATGGTCGCCGGACGAATGTGACCATGAGCGTCTAAGTCCGGACGCGAGCGAGTAGAGGTGGTAACCATTTAATTTTGATCTCTTGGCATCGCACGCTGATTGTTTCATAGTTCACGTGGTCATGCGGTTCGGCAGTTCTATTTCCTAAAAAACGTCACCATGTTAACTCTATACCTTTGCAACGTCTAGGCGCTTTGCAGCTCTCTCCTGACGTCTCGCTGATGGTTATCGCGACAAGTCTCGAATAAAAGCCACACTTCGTTTCCTATAGACTTGAAAATTGAGATAATTGCCTTCAAGCAGTCTGTGCTCTATGAAAAATTGTCACGGTACTTCTTGCAAGCAGCACAGCTCATGTTATAGTAAGTTTATAGTCCAATTGGAGTGACTAACTAATATTATAATTTTACCGAATAAAGCGCCTTTTTAATCGATACCCTCATGCCGATTTTTGGTCTGCGCGCACAGTTCCGGCAATAGCCGAACAGTTTTTTAAGCATATTGGTTTACCTGAGGCACACGACTGCAATTTATTCACTGTATTTCCTTTCAGATGCCCTTTACACTCTGCTGTCCTGCTTTCATGCAGGCATTGTTTTTCAAAACGCGCGCAATGTGACTTCACAGTGTAGGATAGTAAGCCCAGTTAGAATGTTTGCACAATGTATAATTTTTTCGTTGACTGCAAACGAGAGTCAAGGATGCTCCACTTGCTGATAATTTCCGCCCACATTTATTGCATATGTATGATGGTTGTGTCAACAAATTTTTTCCTATGTTTGAAGATGGTGATTTATATTGAATATTTCCCAAAACATCTGAAATACTTCATTGACGAATAGTCTTCCCTGGTATATAACGAAGCTGAGCACAGTCCGTACAACTTTACTCGACACTACAGGTAGCAGTTTCAGGTGTTAAGGAAATAGAATATTTCCCACACATCAGCAGTACCATTCTATGTTAAGAATTGTATCGATCCTTTTTTTAAGAGCGGTTTTAAATATTTTATAAAATAATATGCCACTTATAAACGAGCCCCAGCCATGCACATTGGTCCGCATAGCCGTACCGAAGTGTCTTTTGGAAAGAAGCTCCTCTTCCTGTAGACATTACTTGAAAGGCGTGAAACACGCATGAACAAGACTACTGAGCTTTGTAGAGACGCTTTGAAGCAACGACGTTATCAAATTATTTTTTATATTTTCATATAACCTCTATAGTTTTCCTTCTACGTTTTTGATGTGTGGCTTTGTTTGTTCCCACAGCTCGCTTTCGAACTTGTTGTCTCGCACCATCGTTGCGTCTGACTTGTTTGGAAATGCCTTAAGCTTGGTGAACGGTGGTGCTACAATGACGCTTATAGCAAAATCTGTTAGGTGAGTGACATTTTTACCTGAATAGATGAAATAGGTTACTGAGTCTGTGGTCACAAGCAGCAAAAAATACATAAACATATTACAATGTCTCGTATGGGCCATGAATCACGTTGGACCAAGAAAGCACATCAGCATCTTGCGCTGCAGCTAGATTTAGAATCATTGCCGCACACGTGCAGTAAAAGAGGGCTGCAATTAGCGTTTTTTGCATCTTCTAAACAAGAGCTCTCGCCAGTTAATCAGTGTAAAGTTTTCTGATCAACAGCTTGCATATCCGATTTGGTTACAGGGGATTCCAGAAGAGACTGGGGCTCTTCCCGGAATACCTAACATAACATTCAGTACAAATACACGTTATAGTTTTCCAATGAAGGTAATTGATACGTGGAGTGTATCAGAACAGAAATTTAGTAGTACAGTGTAGACAACTAAAGCACATACGTTACTATTAGTAAGGCATATTCACCTACAGGCTCCACGGCCACTATAGTCCTCCATAAAGAAAGCGAGATAATCCCAATAAAGAAGGGCGTACGGCAGGGAGACACGATCTCTCCAATGTTATTCACCGCGTTTTTACAGGAGTTTTCAGGGCCCTAGATTGGGAAATTTAGGGATAAGAGTTAATGGAGAGTATCTCAGTAACCTGCGATTCGCTGATGACATTGCATTGATGAGTAACGCGGGAGACGAATTACAGCTCATGATTACTGAACTGGACACGCAAAGTAGAAGAGTAGGTCTGAAAATTAATATGCATAAAACTAAAGTAATGTAGCAATCTTGGCAGCGCGCTTTGCGATAGGTGCAGAGACACTGGAAGTTTTAAAGGAGTACGTCTACTTAGGACAGGTAGTAGACCGCGGAGCCGAACCATGAGAGTGAAATAACTAGAAGAATAAGGAGGGATGGGGCTCATTCGGCAAGCATTCTCAAATCATGAATGGTAATCTACCACTATCCCTCAAGAGAAAGGTATATAACAGCTGCATCTTACCGGTACTTAACTACGGAGCAGAAACCTGGAGACTTACAAAGAGGGTTCAACTTAAATTGAGGACGACGCAGCGAGCGATGGAAAGGAAAATGATAGTGTAACCTTAAGAGACAGGAAGAGAGCAGAGTGGGTCAGGGAACAGACGGGGTTAAGGACATCATAGTTGAAATCAAGAAGAAGAAAGGATATGGGCCGGGCACGTAGCACGTCGGCAGGATAACCGGTGGTCGTTAAGGTAACTGACTGGATTCCAAGAGACGGTAAACGCGTGAGGGGTAGACAGAAAATTAGGTGGGTAGATGAGATTAAGAAGTTTGTAGGTATAACGTGGCAGCAGAAAGCACAGGACGGGTTGATTGGCGGAACATGGGAGAGGCCTTTGCCCTGCAGTGGGCGTAGACAGGTTGATGATGATGATTCACCTATAGTATAATGATACCGCATGCAAAAGATCTGCCAGTTCTGTTTCCCACATCTTGAAAAAGAAACGCCAGGCCTGCGCTGAAACCGCAGCACAGTCACAGCGAAAGCTGGAAGAGCACCGTTTCTAGAGCCCGTTAAGCTCTCTTGGGGCTACAAAACAAGTACACTAGAAAGGTACCCACTACGCCATAAATCACAATTTTTTTGAAGTTGGGAAGCACCTACTAAGCCATTATTCGTCATTCTGCGGAGAAGCGAGGCACCAGCTACACGTCACTAAGGCATCATGTGGACTTTGTTGACGCGACGACTGATGACGATGAAGAATTATGGCTCAGCCCTTGTAATGGGTTGGAATCTTTAAACGGCCCACCAGTTATGTAATTTGCATTGGGTGGCGCCCGGTCACTATTTCCCTCTCCCGTCATGCTGTATAACATACGTTTACGTGGGAGAGAGACGGGGGGGCGAAGAACTTTACTGAGACCCGAGGAAATGGATCATGCGCTTATGGGCTTCCTTGGCAACCAATACAAGTGCACTTGCGAGGAACCCACTACGCTATAAATCAGTGTAATTTACTGAGACCCCGAGGAAGTGGATCATGCGCTTATGGGCTTCTTTGGCAACCATACAAGTGCACTTGTGAGGAACCCACTACGCTATAAATCATTGTAATTTTGAGATGTAGGGCAGCAGGCACTGTGCCATTTTTCGTCATTCTACGGAGAGCGTTGGTACCTGCTATACGCATGTAAGGCATTATGCGCACTTTGTGATGCTGTGCCTGATGACCATGAAGAATTATGGCAGAGTCTTTGTAATGGGTTGGAAGCATTCAACAACCTACTCGTTGCGCAATTCGCATTGTGTGACGCCTGGTTACAGAATTCGCGTTGTGCGACGCTTGGTGCTTATTTTACTCTTCTACCACGCTATATTGCATATGCTAATGTGGTTCCTTTCCGACATGAAGCCTGTATAGGACCTTTTGCAAAGCAGTTTCAAGCACCGGCATGGCTCAGAGGTTGAATACTGGGCTCCCACGCAGAGGGCCCAGGTTCGAACCTCGTTCCATCCTGGAGTTTTTTTCTTATTCGTTTTTTTTCTTATTTCGAGCGATACTGGTTACGGACACCGGCGGCGGCGGCGGCGGACAACTACGGCGCCAAAAACGGCCGGTGAAATGATCTCATAACAGCTTTCGCTGTAAAAAATGACGACGACATGAGTTCCCTTTTACAGCGAAAGCTGTTATGAGATCATTTCACCGGCCGTTTTTGGCGCCGTAGTTGTCCGCCGCCGCCGCCGCCGGTGTCCGTAACCAGTATCGATCGAAATAAGAAAAAAAACGAAATAAGAAAAAAATTCCAGGATGGAACGAGGCTCGAACCTGGGCCCCCTGCGTGGGAGCCCAGTATTCAACCTCTGAGCCATGCCGGTGCTTGAAACTGCTTTGGAAAAAGGTCCTATACAGGCTTCATGTCGGGAAGGAACCACATTAGCATATGCAATATAGCGTGGTAGAAGAGTAAAATAAGCACCAAGCGTCGCACAACGCGAATTCTGTAACGAGGCGTCACAAATGCGAATTGCGCAACGAGTAGGTTATGAAATGCTTCAAACCCATTACAAAGATCTCTGCCATGATTCTTCGTCGTCATCAGGCACAGCATCAACAAAGTGCGCATAATGACTTACATGCGTTTAGCAGGTACCACGGAACTCCGTAAAATGACGAAAAATGGCACGGTGCCTGCTGCCCTACATCTCAAAAATTAGAATGATTTAGAGCGTAGTGGGTTCCTCGCAAGTGCACTTCGATTGGTTGGCAAGGAAGCCCATGAGCGCATGATCAATTTCCTCGGTGTCTCAGTAAAGTTATTCGCCCCCCCCCCCCCGTCTCTCTCCCACGTCAACGTATGTTAGACAGCATGACGGGAGAGGAAATAGCGAGGGGCGTCACCCAATACAAATTACATAACTGGTGGGCCGTTTAAAGCTTCCAACCCATTACAAAGGGCTGAGCTATAATTCATCGTCATCAGTCGTCGCGTCAACAAAGTGCACATAATGCCTTACAGACGTGTAGCTGGTGCCTTGTTTCTCCGCAGAATGACGAATAATGGCTTAGTAGGTGCTTCCCAACTTCACAAAACTTGTGATTTATTGCGTAGTGGGTACCTTTCTAGTCTACTTGTATGTAGCCCCAAGAGACTTACAACGGGCTCTAGAACGCCGCTCTTCCAGCTTTCGGTTTATGCAATCTCTTAAGGTATGTTCCCAGTCCTTAAAAGGCTGTCTCTTTTTTGAAGAACGAAAGTAACTGCATGAATGCATGAATGAATGAATGAACTTTATGTAAAACTGGTCTTTCCTTTTCCTTCGGGGGGCGGGGGGGGAGAGGGGGAGAAGAGAAGATTAACGCCTGTCCCGTCCCACCCTCCTTCGATGATTATGGTGGTGCCTGAAGTGACGGCTGGAAGTCCTTGGACCCGGGCGGCATCTTCGGCTTGCCGGGCGACCAAGGCTGGTCGGCCAGCTCGTCAGTGGTGGGCACCGCCTCCCAGAACATTTATTTTTAACATTCTCAGAATGTACAGATATTCAGAATTGTGGCGCCAAAAAAAATACGTCAATATCCAGCTCTGTTCAAAAGTTAGAATCTACATTACTGCCCTCCAATCGAAAATGACATGTTTGAAGAACTGCGTACTTCCTTTTCTCGAAACGTGATCTTGAGTCCTTTTTTCTTGCTCGAGAACAAGATGGTTTTGAATAAATATATTTTCTGATGAAACTTTCTATGTTTTTTCTTACACTGTGCACTACACATTACCCTATGCAGTGAAGTAGGGTGATTTAAAACAATGAATAAATTTCGATGTTTAGGTTTCAACTCAAACCGTGCTCTTCTGAAATGACCCAATATCGCAGTTTTGGGCTATAATGTACTTAATAATGATGACATCGCAATGATCTTTGTTTGCTGCATAACCCACATACACATGTATATTACGGCCAAGCCCTTTTTTTTCTCAAGGCGGAATTGCTGGTTATGACTAGAGGGCGGATTTTTAGGCCCTAAAAAGCCCGTTTTAGGCGTCAAAAATAGGCAGGTAAAACACCGTTTTAGGCCTCCGAAGTTATATATAGCACAATAAATTTTTGCACAAACTCAAATAACTTCACACAAAGAAGTGCACGACCTGTATCTACGACAGGTTAAGCAGAAAATGTTATTGTCTGAGGGCACAAAGGCGCCGACGGTTCAACATAACCATGCAACTGTCCTTTTTCCCACACGGTTCGAGAACACGGTCTCCCCTTTTACTGTCTAGCATGGTGAGTCAAAAGTGCACCGTCGAATCAACACACTCTGGTCTCTTTCTTTTCGGCGGTCGCTGAGAAGGGCAACACAGGAGCAGATAGCCAGACCGCTAAAGATCAGAAGGGAGGGATGCCTCGTATTGCGGTGCGAGAATTTCAATAGAGAGTTTTATAATAGGTACACAGCGCTTGTGGGCCCAAGAGCTTGGGTACGCACGGGGTTGCGTAATCAAGCAGGCATGCCTCATAGTGGTGCGTACTCAAGCAAACCGCACGAATGGCACACTAGGGTGCCTTGATGCCAGCGCGCTCCGCTCAGGGTGCGGACAGCCGCGTCATCTGCTACGACGGCCGCCATTGCGCCTCCCGCCACAGCTAAGCAGCATGCGAAACGCGCTACACAACGCCCTTGCAGTGCTTGGATACGCCGGAATAAATGGACTCTAGCCGAGCTTTTCCTTTTTCGTTCTCTTTTGAAGCTTCGACAGTTTTTAGTGCTAGAGTACACGTGTTGGGCTATGCGTTCATTTCAAGTACAAGTCACAAAAGAGGGGCCGCTCTTTATTGCAGCTTCTTTTTCTGTATCTTGCAGCTTTCTTTTTACTTTCTTTCTTGCATGCCCAATCGCATGCAATGTATTGAGTGTTTCCAATACTGTTTGCATTTGTGGCAGCAGAAAAACTGTGTCGCTTATTTGTCTCTTTTATTAATAATAATATCTGGGGTTTTACTTCCCAAAACACGTGTGATTATGAGGCACGCCGTAGTGGAGGGCTCTATGAATTTTGACCATCTGGTGTTCTTTAAACTGCACTGCATCGCACAGTAGACGGGCCTCTAGCATTTTGTTTCCACCGACATGCGACCGCTGCGGACGGGATCGAAACCGTGGCGTTAGGGGTCAGCAACCGCGCACCGTAACCACTATACCATTGAGGCGCACGTTTTTACTTCCCTTAAATGCATCATCAAACTCGAAATTTGACCGTCGGCGTCCTGCGGCATCGGGAATGAGTGATAAAAAGATCATCGTCCACGTGATTACATCACCAAGACGTCACACGATGCCGTTATCACATGACATCGCAGTTTCGTCAAAAGTGGAAGATCACGGGAGGCAGTCGAAAACCAGATGAGGGGCCTCTGATCCTGGAGGCAATGCAAAAACACGCTAGGTGCGCAAAGCTTTTGCAGGGTTGCGGGGCATGATCAATCATCGACTGAGAAGATGAAGAAGATGGCTTTCGCCTTCAAGTCGTCTTAACTGACTGCGTAAGGGATCCTGCGAGTTTTTGTGTATTAAACCGGTTTTCTATGAGGTACTCATTATACAACTGACTTTGTTTCTTGTATTTTTTTAGTGACATAGCGTGTCCACTCTACGCAATGATGCCCGGTCTTCTTCTTGTTTTCATGCGTCTTCTTTTTATAGACGCTTGGCGAGTACTGTTTGTATGCGCACTCCTCGATGAGCCTTTATGGCTTACATTACAATAAATAAGTGAATAATAAATAAATAAATAAATAATAAATAAATAAATAAATAATGCTCACTCAAAAGTTCAATACTGAATTTGTGTGCGTGTGTGTGTGTGTGTGTGAGTGTGTTTGTGTAAATGTCTGCCGTTCCCCCTATTAATTTCCAGTGTACAGGTCATTTATTTGTGCGCATTAATGCGGCGCTGACAGAAGCAATCACACAAATTAACTGCTCCATGGAAGAATTTGCTGAAGACGGCCACTAGTTGCTTCACAGTGATCGTGAATGATTAAAAAAAACAAGAACTGTGTAATTATTTAGGACAGGACGAAAAGGTAACCTTGAAACATTGAAACAGTTAAGAATAAACAAGATTTACCTGCACACATACATACACGGGCATCAGAGAACACAGAAGCCGTACTTAAACCATGGAAAGGAGTGCAGAAAACAAGAACCCGCCGTGGTTTTCTAGTGGTTATGGTGCTCGACTGCTGACCTGAAAGTCGCGGGATTGAATTCCGGCCGCAGCGGCGCCATTTAAATGGAGGCGAAATGCCAAAAGCCTGTATACTTGCATTTAGGTGCACGTTAAACAACAACAGATGGTCGAAATTTCCCGGGCAACCATACGGCGCCTTTCATGATCATATTGTGGTTTTGGGACGTAAATTCCCACAAAATAATTATTATTAGAAAAAAGAAGGATGTCATCTGCAGACGAACACGCAAAATATAATCCACGATACATTCCACATCACAGAAAATAGCGAAACCAAAAAATCAAAGGCAGATACAGGACGAACCAAGTGCAGTACACTGCAAAAAATCTGGCCCCTAAACACGGACAAAGCTGAAGGTATAGCGGCGCCGAGCACTTTTCCGCGATCCGAATTAAACGATTTCTCTAAAAAGGAGTCTTCTTACGAAGTGATTTCGTTACCACAGATAAAACAAAGCACTCCGTCACTTTGTTTGAATGAGAGCACTGTTCCGTGACCAGAATAAAACAATTTCCTTCAAAGAAGGTCTTCTTACGTGCCTCCTACGTAAGATACTAAAGATGGTCTGCCCGTACTGTCCAATATAATACGGCACATTTGCCTTAATGCAAAATAACTGTTTTGTACCACAACTGCACCATAAATTCCCATAGAAGCTTTGCCACCTATGCAGGTGGCAGTCTCGGTATACGCTGGCAACAAGTGAGCGGAGGTCGACCAGTCCACTAGCCACATACGTCCACGTACACGTTCGGTATGGGTCTGTGGTTGTTGTTTCAAGCAGATGCTTCATGACGCATGAACCATAATTCCAATAGTTTTCCTCCACCTTCGTTCCTGAGGCCAGCATCGTCGCATTGTTAAGGTCGAAGCTATAACCTGTCGTCTTGCAGTATTCAACAAGCTGTCTTAAAATGCGCTCCATGGGTGGCTTTAGCAACATTCCCACTTTGTGTTCTTTGAACGTCTTGGCATTTTCCTGCCCAATTCGCCGATGTAAGTGGTGTCATGAACCCCACAACGTACTCTGTAGAATACCCTGCTCTAATCATCCGCAGGTGTGCGGTCTTTGGGCTTTGTGAACACATGTCCTAAGGACAAGGTATACACAAACACCGCCAAAGATTAGAGCGGGATCATCTACGAAGTACAATGTGGGGATTGCGACACAACTTGCATAGACGAAATGGGTTGAAGAAGGTAATCGAAGGTTAAAGAACACAAAGAGGATGTTGCGAAAACCACCCATGCAACATGTCTAAGACGGAGCTTGTTGAACGCTGCTGAATGACAAGGCATAACTTTGACCTAATCAATTCGACGATGCTACCTCGTGTACAAAGGTCGGAGGAAAAGAAAAATCTTGGAATCATGGTTCATTCATCACGGCGCATTGGCTTGCAACAACAACAGCAGCCCTCTACGAGATGTTTACAAGGAAATGTGCGACTAATGGACTGGTCAAACTCCGCTTATATTTGGCAGCGTATACTGAGAATGTCGCCTGCATAGGTGGCAAAACTTTCATGTCATTTTGTTAATAATTGTTGTGTCAAGTCAAAGTAAACATTTTACAATCAAGCTACACATCCCGAGCTGGTAGATGTGGGGGTAGCATGCCATGTGTAGATGCACTGTACTGTGTGAACTTGCTGATGACGGAAGCATACCTCCTGCTTCATGCCAAATAAACAGTGAAGTACACTACTACATGCTTCTTTAAATGCCACTTTGGCAGATGTATTCAGGAACATATTTGTCAAAAGTGTTGCAAGCCTGCTTATGAAACTGTGTGCATGGCCCATGGACAGCTCCACTTCGCTCCTTTCTGTACGTCTGAAAGGAAGTGAAAGAAACACCTAGAGCAACAGCAATGTTCAGAATTATACACATTTAAACATTGCCATGGTGCATGTGCACATGGCCCTCCCTTAGCATCACTGTTTCAGAAATCAAAAAAGCAGAAACGGTATTTGCAGATATTTCTGGACTCGTTCTAATTATATGAAGAACAAGCAGCATGATTTCACGAAGAACTTATTGCTATAGTACACAAGAACTCAGGGTTAAACAACTACGTTGTAACTGCAAGAGTATTTATTTACGTGCATTACCAATTCTATTCAATTATTGTCATGATGTTGAAGCAAAAGTCTTAACAGTTACAATTTTCGTACTTAATGCTGCCGAGAAAGCCGAGAGTTATGTGGGTGAAGAAATGAAGAATTTCGCATGTATAAAATGGAATCGGCTCGCACAAGACGAGGCAAATTGTAGACCACTGCGAAGGGCTACTGCTGCAGTGCACATATAATAAGGCTGAAGATGACAAAGATTAAAGCGTAAACGTAAAGGATGAGAATTAATTGAGAAGCAAGGCTTGCTGTCAATAGCTCTTGAATTCTATCAGAAAACAACATGACAGTTGTATATCCTGTACATCTTAACGCGACAAAAGTTGAGCTGAAGATGGCGGCTTGAATAAATGTCAAACCATTGAACAAAGCGTGTTGTTGGAGCCAATGTTTCAACAAATTGATGTGTCTAAGTTGTTGCAGCAACCTTGATGCAATTCGTTGCCCCTCTAAAGAGGAGTCCTCTTGTTGAATCACTAGCTCCAACAACATTCGTTGTTCAACAATTATTTCATGAGCTGCACATCTCGTTACATTCATTACAAACCTCTACTGTACCAAATGCTACTATGGCAATGATAGTGGGTGCAATACTTAAGCTGCAGTGTCATAAGCAGGTGACCGGCTGTTCAACTCTTTAAATATACCAGATCCATAAAGACTGCAAACCATGAGGCAAGCACAACACAAAGAACAAGCGTAAGGAAATTGAAAGAGGTTAACTTTAATAAACGAGGTATGGAATTAGTCATCCCCATTTTAAGTATAAAAGGTGGTTTTTTAACGAACTCCTTTGCTGTTGAAAAAGATCATGCTGCTAAAAAGATCATACCTGTGGTCAAGTGCTAATTTCCAGGACGAAATTTCGTGATGCTGAGAGCATGCATTAAACTTTATGCACGATAAGCGTTAGGTGCAATGTCAGAGAGGTGGAGATGATTTAATGGATAGCAAATACTAAAAATGAAAAGCTCTGAGTATCGCAAGAATAAGGACGAAGTAAGGAGGGAAGCATATGATAAGCTAGTGCAATGTCTGAAGCGAGTTAATCTTGTCTTAGAATATGCAGTCATAAAGTGAGATCCAGTAAGTAGGCGTCACATGCACTGATTGTGAGAGAGATATGGCAATGATGGACCACCTTTTAAATAAATGTAAAAATGTCCACCCATGTACGTGTTGGGAACTAGCTCTCATGAAGCCCTAGGCTTAGAGAAAGCTTGATAAAGATGAACACATCCACAAGAGAAATCAGTAAAAGACGGATGGAGGATTGGTAGTGGAAAAGCAGCGAGAACAGCCAAAAACAAACTTGCAGGGTCTTTTGTACAATGCCGAAAAATAAGCTACCTATTATAAGTTTTTTTTAAGGAAAGAAATTTAATTCAGGTAGGAAAGGCATTAAGCCAATTCAAAAATTGAGCTTGGCCACTTGCATGTCAATGCTTCGCTTCAAAGGGAACACACATAGCATCCATCCATCTACAGATGTGAAACTGCGTCATGCAAGATAACTTATACAAAGTTATTGCTTTGAGCAATTAGAGCAAAATATTTCAGGATAGCACCTAACTGGGCTGGTTAGTACATGATTACAACGGGAACAAACAGCGCTGGGCACGGGACGGAAAAAAGGTAGACGAAGGCGACAGCACCCTCGTCTATTGTTCTTTCTTCGTCCCGTGTCCAGCGCTGTTTGTTCCCGTTTTAATGCAGAATATTTCTTTCTTTAATCTGAAGGTGGCAGTGTTTCATGGCTAAAATAGTTTACTAATTTGCATTTCAAGTTACATTTTTTCAGCCATAAGGAAACACTGCAAAATGCTGAAGTTCTAATGTTAACATTTATCAGAAGAAAGACTAATTCTTTCGTATGGAATACCGAAGGTTGATTTCCAAAGTTCATTGCCTTTGTATTTGTGCTGTTCCCTTATCATTTTCCTTAAGACGGTTGTATAGATGTTCTTGGTTTATCTTGTGTTTTGTATATGTTATGCTCCTGTTTTTGCTTAGCAAGATCATTTTATGTGTAACTTATCACTGTAGCCCACTTTGCAATACTGCTTACTGGTGTCAGCAGTATTGTCAAGTAATAAATAAATAAGTAAATAGATATCCACTTTGTCATAAAACTACTATAAAAACAAAATAATCAGAAACGTTCCACCCAAACTGTAACAGTCGGAAAAAATAGCTTTTGACCCATATTGCAGCTTAGCTTTGCTATGTAGCATTCCAAACAGAATGTCGCCAAGACATTATTGTGTGGTATACTTTGCTGGCAATTTATATTCCATTTTAAAAAATATATACTGCTTGGTTGTAAGCAAGGAAAAATTTACTGAAGTGAATAATCCCTAGCCTGCACAGAGTCTCGTTCCTTGACCTTCGCTGCACAGCACATTGGCACAGGATTCACGCGGGTGCCCCTGTGCTCATATAGTGCAAGTCTAAATGTTGCAGATTTAAGCAATACTTCTGTCTGAAATACCATGCAAGAACAATGATGTGCTGTGCAGTGAAGGCAAAGCTCCAAGAAACTTCCCACAGCCTTGTTATTTTTCATTTGAAAAAATTATTTTTCGCTTGAAGATAATATTACACCTTAAAAACTTTGTCTAAATTATCGCACGAGGAAAGCACACTATGATGTGTAGGCAACATTTTAGCTGGGATTGCTACACAGTGAAAGAGAGCCCGCAATATGGGTTCAAACACTACTTCTTCCAAGTGCCAATTTGAAGACATTTTTGCTTCTTTTTGCCAGCAGCATTTTCAACCCTTGGTATATGCACTGAACGCATACTGTGAATATATTTCACATGAAACATTCAGTCTTTTTTACAATATACTTAAAAATGGTGCATTTTGCAATGTTTCCTCACGACTGCAAATAGCATAAATTGAAATCAAAATAAATTCGACTATCATAGTCATGAAAGATTGGTGACTATGTTAAAGAAACAAATGCTTTGTAGTAATAGCTCGACGCAATAACCATGTGTCAATTAATTTGCCTGACACAGCTTCATTTCTGCATGCGAAGTTTGAAAGGTCTTTGCTGCATCATGCAATTCTTTCCCCGAAAATAACGCTTGAATGACTACTTCCCACACTGAAACATAACAGCACCAGTTTTACAAAATATTGGAAATAGTCAAAAAACGACCTGGCACACTGGCGTGAAATGACCCAAATAGGTACTAAAATAAAACAGTGTGCACTGTCAGACACTAAAATGAAGCACTAATCTGCTTGTATTGCTAAATTACTTCAAAACCCTGCTCTGAATAACTGCCCACAAGAAGTTGATTGCGAAAAATTTACTTTAACCTCTGACCTATTTTTATCTATCTCTAGTATAATGACTCCTAACCTTCGGCACACACACAAAGGCACAAAGCATTTCGTATGGTTCAATGCCTTCGAACAGTACGGAAGGTCATATGTTAAGAAATAGCGTAAAATCTGGACTAATTTTAACCAGCTATGTTTTTATAACATGCAAACATCGAGAAATACACAATAATTTAGTAACTCGCCCCCTCTAAAAGTGTTGCTGTCACAGCTCCAAATTCCATTCACGAGCTATACTGGCTAAAATATTAAAACACAGCTGAATTTCCATCACAATGGTGGATGCACACAAGTCTACAATAATTTAGTAACTCACCCCCTATAAAAGTGTTGCTGTCACAGCTCCAAATTCCATTCACGAGCTATACTGGCTAAAATATTAAAACACAGCTGCATTTCCATCTCAATGGTGGATGCACACAAGTCTACACGAACAGGCATGCACTTTAGATTGACTTCACAAGCCAGATATCCGGTAATCCTGCCGTTGGAGAACGTTACCAAGTGTGAAGAGAGAAAGCGAGAAGAGGAAAGGCAGGGAGGTTAACCAGACGAAAGTCCGGTTTGCTACCCTGCGCTGGGGATAAGGGAATGGGGACTAGAAAGAGGAAGAGAGAGAGAGAAGGAGAGCAGTGCACGTGCAAAGGAGTACAATCAGTCACTGAGGCTGGAGCTTCTCTGACCTACGTGACATCAGCGCTCTGACATTCCATTGGGGAATCGCAGCATTTGAAAGGGCCATGGGCGAGCTGTGGTGATTACTGAAGCGCTGAAAACACTGGATCGACAATCTCCAGCAGTTGCAGGGCAGTTCGGGCTGTCGGAGTGTTTAGCTTGTTCAAAAGCATGAGTATGGTGTCCAGAAGAGAGCGAAGCATCGCAACAATGTCCTGGTCTTTCTCGGGCATGTCGTGTTGAACCAGCGCTGTCGTTGACTCGGTCAATGTCTGCTGCGACCATTGGAGTCGCTGTGGATTGTGCTGTGGCTTTGGCTGTTGCTGTGGTTCTGGCTGTGGCTCTGGCTGCAGCTTTGGTAATGCTGGCCATGCTTCAGAGTCCATGTGTTCTTGTGCGGTCTTGTCCTGAGAAATCGACTCGGACGTGTCTGGTCTAGGAAGCAGAGGAGGAGGTGTCACCTGTGAACTGCGATTCACAGAGTTCCTTGAACCTCTACGGCGTCGGGAGCGTCGCTTTCTGACGACAGCAACAGCTTCCCGACGAGACGAACGGTCTCGCACCATCTGCTTTAGGATCTCGTTTTCCTTCTGTTTCTTGGGGCACTCATTTGACGAAGCGTCATGGGACCCGAGGCAATTGCGGCACTTGAGGACCGTGGCATTGCAGGAGTCTGCAGCGTGTGGTTCGGCGCAGCGCGAGCAAATTATCGTGCTCTGACACACGGCGCTTACGTGTCCAAACCTCATACATTTGTGGCATTGCAGTGGCCTTGGAATAAACGGTCGTACAGGATGCCGAAAGTGGCCTACCTTGACATGCGAGGGCAGAGATTCACCCTTGAATGTTAGTTTTAAACAGCGAGATGAGCCCATGCGCGACATATGTAGTATAGGGATGCCATCTACTGCTGGTTTCACCAGACTTGGCAAGTCTGTGCTGGAAAGAGAGACGTCCACATCGTAGATGACACCAGTAGTGGTACCACTGCCCAGTGGGATGTAGGAGCGAACTTTTATGCCATCAAGTTCCGTTATTTTACTCAATGGGCTCAGTGCAGTCTCATGTGCAACGTCGACAGCCAGAACATTTTTTCGTGAGTTGACTCTCACGTCCATTACTTGATTTGGCACCGCCGCTTCGAGAAGCACCGAGACCGACTGTCTGTTGAGGTGTCTCAGGTTGTCGGTAGCGAGTTCTGGTACGAAAATAATCGTACTGACTGCGGTCTTCCGAGTAGATTTCAGAGTTGACTTGCCTGAAGAAAAGGGGGATCCGGTGTTTCTTCGCTTCGCCTTGCGGCTTCGTACGAGCTGAAAGTCGTCATCGGACCAGTCCTCACTGCTGAGCGAGTGGACACTGGTTTCATCGCTGTCCGCAGCACTATGGAGCCCAGTGCGCTTCCTGGAGACCGCCGCCGCTGACGCCGCCATTCCCGGCAGGGGTGCGGGAACGTGTATACTCGCACCGGCGCCAGAAACGAGGCGGAGATCCAGCGGTGCAGGCAGAAATATTAAGAAACTAGCGGATCGGTAGTCACAAGCGTTCTGCAAAGCGAACACTTCGTCTTATGAGCTGGACTACTACATAAGCTAAAATGGATGCTTGTGTGTGTTGGTATGACAGAGCGTAAACAAAGCAGTGCAGAAGACTGAGCACACGAGCACAGCACTGTTTGTGTCTTCCTTTTTCTTGTGCTCCGTCTATTGCGTTTTTTACACTAATGCATTAATTGTGGAAACAACTAGCTGCCGCAATTGGTCATCTAGGTCGAACTTTTTGGGCCTTGTACCAGACTAAAGAGCTCTGTTGTGAAAGCAACAGGGTGTAACAATATTTCACTACAAATCAGGGAATACAAAGCATCGATAAGATGTTCAGCCAAAATAAAAGGCTTCAGCAAAATGTTTAAGACACATACTCACAGGTTAATGCTCATTCACAGCTTCTACGGCAGCCCCATGATTTCTGTGCGTCCATCTGTGCGTGCCTTCCTTCCGCCTTTGGGCAAGTTCGTGTAGAATGTCTGCCAGGAAAACAAAAACATCAGAAAAAAGTCGACTTTTTTTTAGCATGCCTCACATAACCCAAATGAACTTTTCTCTCCCCATGAGGTAGCTGTTTAGAAAGCATCCAAACAGCCTCTGCTTTGTCTATGTATAGCTCATAACCAATAGGTAGCATCCAACACGACACCTGGTCATTGTCAAAGCATACGAGACAAGAAACTGAGACAAGTATAAGCAAAGAGCAAACGGCTATATTTCGCCATTATATTGTTTCCTAATCCAGCCCGATGCATTCATCGCTTAAATTTAATTTACACTGCTATATTGGTGTTCGCCCTAAACTTACTTTCCAAATAACTCGCTAGATAACCTATTTCTCTTACGCACTATATGAATACATTTTAAAAAGATGGGGCATGCAAACACGGACACAACAGTGTCAAGACACCTAAAACACTGAGATCACTAACTGGAGGCTCATCACCTAATCTACCTTTACATTGTTGAGAGCGTAAATGCACGCCAAAATTCGATGAATGCAGTTTTGTACAAGCACATGAATGAAGAAATGCGTCCAATTGTCGAGGCCTGGCATATCGATAATGGCAGTGCACAAGAGAGCCAACCGTCGATTAACTAGCATAAAGAAGAAATCAAATGCTTGAGCAGTTATCTCTCACGTAGACTATCGCGCGTGCCAGATTGATAGGTATCGCCTCTTGCCTGGGCATGCACAGATAAGTTTCTGTGTCTACTTTATTTTGTGCCACTGTCCACCTTTCCAGTTGGCGTTAGTGGTGTCTTGGTTTCTCTCTTGTGTCCATGTTTGCATGCCCTGCCTTTTTAACATGAATACCTACCAACCAGCTCAGCTGTCTGTTATACTAAATATGTGTACAATCTAGAATTACCACTCTGTCCACTTGCTGATGTAATAACAATGGGGTTCTGTATGTAAACGTGAAATTAAAAGCACAGGAACCTCTAGGATTTGCACCTCCACCGAAAGTGCAACCACTCCATCAAGGATCGAACCCGCACAGTTCAGATCAGCAGCTGACCATTATAACCACTGTATTGCAGCGGGGGATGTTCACTTGGTAATGTAGGTTAATATTAAGGATTATGGAAAGAGCTGTAGGTTGAAGAAAGACATGCAATTAAGCAAGGAGCTGCAGACATTATGCAGTTTAGATATTTCTGTAATCCAAAGGGCTGGTGCTCAGGGCATGCACCTAAGGAACTCCTGTTCAGCGTCTCTTTTCGAACCAAAGCTTAGCAGAATTGATGTTCCTGTCTAGATATGCCCCTGAAAACCACAGTTAAATAGCTGCAAAGTAAACACTAGAAGACAGAAAAAATCCATCACTTGTATGATATTAAACACATCAAGATGCAAATACACCAAACACCCTGGACTGTGAAACGCATTGATTGAAAAGATATCAGTTAAACAAAGCAGCATAGCAATGAACTTCCATGTAGCTGCCACACGGCAAAAAGCAGGTGGCTCTGGTGCCATGAAAAATCTATAATAACACTTGTTGAATATAGCAGGATGTTTTGTATGATAAATGTATGAATTACCACTCACAGAAGCTGACATGCTATTTTAAAAATCAGCATTGCAAAAAATAAAGCAAGAAAACCACGTGACGTGTGAATTTACCATTCATAATTTAAGGCTAAAGGGCCCCTAAACAACCCCGGAGTCTAAAATTTGTGACAACTGCACGCTTGTACAACGTGAACATGTTGTCACATGAATTTTTTCATTAAGTGGTGTAATAATGAAGCCACAGGGGATAGAACGAACATTCCAGCTGGTTTCAGTTTCTCGCTCAGCCTGACCGTCCTGAAGAGGGGCTTCCTCGATGTGCCACTGTGCCAGAGCGGTGCGGTGAGGAAGCACAGTAAAAGCACTGGCGAGATAAACCAATTCGCAACTCTTGTGACAACCACAGATACTGCATCATCACAAAGCCAAAATGCCGTTTCGTATTGCAGAGGACTATTCAACAGTCAGCGTTACTTAATGTTGCTCATAGGCAACATTACACCACTTCGCTAGCAAAGAGGACTGGTCAAGCGCTGAAGAGGAGGTGCGGTTATTGTTTTTAGAAGTGGAGTGTCTGACATTCGGACAATGTGATTCCTGCGGCCCTCTGTACGAATCAGCGAGCTTGTTTGGGAGGTGTAAAAAAAAGAAGTCGGAGCTTGCTGACTGGCCCTTTAAGAGAATGTAAATATACACTAGAAGGAAGTACACTTGTAGACATATTACTATAAGCTATAAAAAAGAGGCAATTAACATGCTCAATCCATGCAGCATAGGGATGTCTCACACCTTTGCAAGAACTTTACTATGGTGGCTGCATGTTTGTGTAGGCCAGAAGCAGCAGGCACGTGGCTTCCATGAATTTGACCCGTTCGTTGAAGGGAAACTGCTGCTCACATCCTTGTAGCACTGCTTTTTGAAGATGCTTCCTGCGATAACAAAATGACCACAACACAATTATGGTCTGCAAATATCCACAGATGACCTACATTGCTGCCCTTTCTCATTAAATTCAGCTCTAGACTAAACACTGCAATAGCGGCATCCTCCTACATTACAGGGCATCATACTGCTTTCCTTGGCCTGGTTTTTAGTTCAATAATTGTTTTCACCCATAACAGAACGTAGCACTAGTAAAGATTCGGTTGGGGAGGGTGCAGTCGTAAAGTGTGTATGCAAAGTAAGAATATGAAAAAAAAAACAATGGCATAATTTCACATGAGATATAACAATTATCATAATTCATGTAATGTCAGACACCAAGAAGTGTTTAATTGAGCAAGTTTTGACCTTAAGCTATCACAAAACAATGCCCTTTATGGAAAGTGGGATTTGCAGAGTGAACTGTGATGATGAAATTGGCTGCCTTTACTGGCTCTGTAGCTGCAAGTGCATTGCTAAAGCCGCTTGAATGCACTTAACATGCCTGTGTAATGATATTGACAAATGTACAGAGAA
This sequence comes from Rhipicephalus sanguineus, assembly GCF_013339695.2. Taxonomy (NCBI): domain Eukaryota; kingdom Metazoa; phylum Arthropoda; class Arachnida; order Ixodida; family Ixodidae; genus Rhipicephalus; species Rhipicephalus sanguineus. The sequence continues at coordinate 27,315,701 of NC_051182.1, forward strand.
GACAAACTCATTCGTTCTCACTTAGCTGCCATCACAGCAATACGTTGCTTCGTGTCAGGTTTCCTGGTATGCAGAATGCACAAACTTGGTGGCCGTGCCATACCACAATAAACATGATCGACATCTGCTCCAACTGCGTAAGTAGCTGGAAAGTGCTAAATTACACAATCAGCTGTACCATGCACACATAATGTAAATTCTAGCAGTGGCAACATTTCGCACCTCATAATAGCCTATGGGCATTGTACTCGTTGATGCTGCCAGCTGCATTCCCTGTTTTCATTTCTAGCATGCATAGCACATGCACACAAAGCACCCAATAACTGTGGGAAGCAGAGTAGATCGTCCGAGGTAATCAATAAAATTGAGTGACAGGAATTCCACACATCACTCAAGCCTGTTGTTTAGCATAAGTGATGAGAATGTGCAGCCAAATGTACACAGCAAATTCAGTATTGGCCTTGAAGAATTGCAAGATAGGTTGAAGCTTTCCAGAAACAAATCGTATACAGTAAAGTCTGTCCCAGATACTGAAATCATGAAGTTATAAATTTTAAAGTGGGCCGCTATATTCTTCAAGCACCATGCATTGCATTTATGAAAACGCTAACATCCCTGTACAAAAACGCGTGCTGCAAAAAGTCATAAACCTTAATATTTTTGGCACAATGCCATTTCCCAGTACCACGTTTTACAGAAAGGCAACATTTTCCTTTGCAAAACTAAGCCACGTTCCCAGGCAAAATGCACTGTCCATGGTGACAAACATGAAGTACGCTCTTCTATACAGCTTAGCTGGTTTACTGGAACTAAAAGCTACGGTAACGCTGTCTTAATTGAACTGGCTAGCAAGAGCCTTCTCGCTGCTGTTTATGTGAAGTAATTTCACCTTGGTGGAACGTCACAAGAGTAAGTGGCACATAATAATGAGTGCGAAAACACAGTAACAGGTTGTGCAACGGCTACCAGGTATGCCCATTCGTGGAAACTGTGGGCTCTTCCCCTAAATGAACCAGTTGGAAATAACCCTTTTGCATGAATAACTTAAGTTGGTTGCTGGCATACATAACATTGTTACTCTGCATTTCCATCTCATTTATCTAGCGCTCATTGTTTCCCTTCGACATGACTAGCTCAAAACAAGATTCTTCTTCATTAAATGGAACTTTGTACATTACCTTTACGTTGGCTACAGATGCTTATTTCTTCTGCCTGAATAAGCACCTCCTATAGCATACTTGCCTCAGCCACCTTCTGGACTGCATGGTCAGCACTCCACTGTTTGTCGAGGCACTGCTGTTTGCTACCTGCAGTACGTTGCAAAAAACTTCAGCATTCAAAAAAAAAAAAGGTTAAGAAAAGCCGAACCAGGTGTGCCAGCAGCACCTTGCCCTTTGAGGAGGGAGGAAGAGCTCTGATAAATGGCTAATTCAAGACAAGCGTTGTTCTTCACAAGCTATTATTATGCGATGAGAGGTGGGACTTCAATACACGGACGCACATATAGTGCTAAAAGCAATTGAAAATTCAGCTGAAAGTACGGCTTGTCAAATTAGGTGAACGTGCATAAAGGATAAAAATGGGGCAAACCAACTGAACAAAATACAATGTCATGCTGCAGAAATTGCATTTTTAGCAAATCTATGTTATCTATTGCTTGAAAGATGATAAGCAATGTCCAAGAATGCTAACCTAACGCTTTTGAGGGTCACGTTACATAATGACAAATAAAATGCACGCCTAAAGAAAACATCCCTAAATACACTATATTTCTCCCACTGTACCGATTCACGATTCACACGGTGGCTGATGATTATTCCTTCAGAGCTCGTGCGAACGAAATGGATGTTGAAGCTTCGGTTTCACGGCGTTACTCCAAGTAATCTGTCAAGAGACATGCATAAAACGCATGACAATGGTGAGCCTGACAAAAATGTTGTCTCCTTTCAGCAAATATTAGCGTAGAGCAGTGCGTGCAAGCGAGCTAATTACCAAAACTTTATAACACTACCGACTACGTTCTTGACAAATGTCATGCGCGAGCAGAATCCTCACAACTACAACCGCATACACTACCAACACGTTATGCGATTTTCTTCGGCGACAAGGCGTACTACAATAACAATAACTCACAATGTACGAAGCGTAACGTTCACTTACCTCTGGCAATAAAAAATACGCTGGCAGCGTACACTGCTAGATGACCGCCGGTTTCCAATGGTGCGCCAAGCGAGGAATCGCCGAGCTACCGGCCGTCCCCGAGCGTCAAAGCATTTTCCAGGGCGACAGAACGCGTCGTCGACAAAGGATTGCGGCGCTGCTACTCACTGACGTGCGGAAACATTTGAAGGTGTTCTTCAAAACTATGAATCGCGTCCGTCGGTCACACCGAACAAAGCAGTCGCAGATATTGAAGTCGCACGGTCGGCATCTGGTGACTATTTGCCTGGTACCGCGTATAGTTGCGCTTACGTCAGTAACCACGAAATACAACACACAATACACACAATGCGGGGCAGAGCGTTAAAAGTCGACCGCACAAACAGAACTCGGCACGACCAGAGCTCTGGGCACGACGATCATGACGATCACACGAACGCAGAACTATACGGGCTAGGAAGGTCTCCTTAGTGTCGTGAGCGCGCCTGCCAGGTGGAAGGATTGCGCGATCCAGCGTGCAGACGGCGCTGCCGCTCGCTGGCGTGCTTTCGCGCGTGTGAGCCTGCGCTCTGTGGAGTTTCCCGTTGAAGCCAAGCTTTTTGTTGCGGTATAAGCTCGTCGTGTAGGCCACACATGGCGCTGATAAATTGTAAAACGAAGAAAAGAAAACTCTGGAGACTATGCGGGCAGATTAGCTTCTTCTGAACGGCACATGCTGGCGTAGAGAACAAACATGTAGGAAATTCGGGGTTTCCGTTCTAGTTGATTAACATTCTTTTTCACGCAGTAATGTTTGAGTACAATGATTGAAATATTCATTGACAATTATAGCGGTTACATCAAGAACAAAAATAAAATGAACAGACGCAAAGACAGATATTTTCGCGGAGAATGTAAACAGTGAAAGGAAAAGATAGGTGCATATAAAAAAGAAAAATAATTAATTAAAAGTAAGAATCAGCGAACAGTCAAATGAAATTTATGTACACATGAGGGACCTCCCTTGATGTTTCACGCCCACTCTTGCAGGCATACTGGATCCGTAGAAGTTCTGAATGAGCATCGATGCCTTTTCATTGCACGAGTTCTTTTGCATAACGTCATGGAACAGGTTGTCTTTTTCTTTTTAGGCATGTTGCGTTGGAGAGGCTAGAAAGATTTGCAGTCGCACGCGAGCATGCACGAACCTCTCAAGACGCAGCTCGGAATGAAATTGCAACAACCACAAAAATTCCAGGGTCGGATCTAAGAGGAACAGGGTACCGGTGCCCTTACCCCCTCCCCCCTTTAATTTTCGACGACCGTAGCGGCAGCCGCTACGGGTCGCTGCGAGCGCCTGCACCCTAAAGCTTTACTGCACCCTAGAGTTACTGTAAATGTTACTTTTATGTGGCGGAGTTGCTCATCTGTTTTCAAAACGCCGCTAGCAATCGTGCACTGCAGAGAAGCTGATGCGCAGGCCGCCGCCGCTGCAGCGAACCGGTTTGTACTCCCGTGCCACAGTCCCGAAAGGAGGCTTTCATAAAGGGACGCTTTTCACCAATACGAAGCAGCGCCGCATGTTCCTTGTGTCCTTGTCTATTAGGCACCGTGGAACGCCGCACAGAAGCCTTCGCGGTAGGGATGTCCGAAAAGCAAATTTATTTTAGGTTCGAAGCGAACAGTGATTACCTCGAATAATTTTGAATCGAATAGTTCGAATAGTATGCATCACACATTATATAAAAAAAATTAGCATAAATATTGTCGAGGCCCAACTAACCTGCACAGCGTTTTTTTTTAATTGGAACGAGGCATGTGCGACTGTCATTCTTTTTGCTGCAAGTAAACGCTACTAAACTAAGCGCTACGCTACTAAACGCTACGTTTAGTGGCGTTTAGTAGCATCAAATAGTAGCAGAATTTCAATTTCAGTAAGATGCAAGTTATAACCGATAAAATGCGTCACACTATAAAGTTACTATACATATAACATATTATGACATATAAGCCCGTATAACAAGCTTTTAAACTTAAAAAATGATCAGAGGCGTAGCCAAGAAGAGGGTTGGGGGTTTCAACACCCCCCCCCCCTCGAAATTTTTCAATTTTGCTTGCGCATATATTCACGCACACATACAAACACACGCACGAACATACATAAAGTATGGTTGAACCCCCCCCCCCCCCCCGAAAAAGATTTCTGGTTACGGCCCTGAAAATGATTAATCTATGTCGGAGTAATATGTTAATTTAACCTTGAAGTGGGGCTTCGCGGCATTGCGCAATTTTGTTGGTTAGGTGCTTTCACGGCATTGCACTTGCAGGCTGCAGTGAAACCACCTTCACAGGTGGGTTACATGCCATCCAATATACGCCTATTCGTTCATTATGAATACTTTGAAATTTCGGAACCTTAAATTCGTGTCGAAGCGAATTCGAATACTATAATATTCCTTCGAACATTCCTAGTGCTCGAATATTCGCACATGTTTACTTCGCGGCAAACAGACGCAGACAGTCTGCCAGTATGTCAGGACGGCAGCAAAATATTGTCTACCCTCGTTGCTCGCGAGGGTAACATGCACAAAGCAACAAATTTAACCACTCTCGGTTGACCTGAAAAAAAGGTTAAAGATTTAAACCGCTCACATAGAGAACAGTGGTAGTTGCACGCTCCCCAGGCCTTCTGTAAACGCATCGTGTCTGAAGAAAAAAAGATCACAGTTTCACCGCAAGCGCGAAGCAATGAATGCAAAGGCAACAAATTGTAATGTTATACGAAGGAAGGCTGGCAGCTAACTGTTTTGGATCCGATCTCGCGTAACTATACAAAACGTTGGTGTAAGAGAATACGGCCGCTCCAGGGAGAGGTGCGCTTTTCGCAGTCTCTTTGCGTTGAGAGCGCGCGTAAAAGAGTATACGAGCCGTTTGCTGATGCCTGCGAGATAGCGAGCGCGCAAGCGATCGTGAACGCGCTTTTAGGATCAAAGTTCGCAGTTGCTGCTCAAGCACCCCCCCCCCTCGCATCCCTCCATGCTCATTCAAGACGGGCGGGGCGTTTCGTTTCTGCTTGAGCAGCATCGACGGCAGGTCTAACACGCGGGGGGATGTTATCGCATGCGCCCTCCGAGTGACGCAGATAGGCCAGCTCGTTTGATCTCTGCATCAGCCGCTATCGTCGCCGCTGCTCGCGAGCTTTTACTCACGGGTAGAACCTACGATGCGCGGTGGGATGTTATCAATTTGGACTTTATACTGAACATGACGGTGACGACAAAAACCCGTCGAGAGCGCCGATATAATTGCTATCGCAAGAAAAGTAGCCACGTGACGGTCTTTGGTTGGAAAATAACTTAACAGCGCAGTCAACTTTAAGACTTTTCGACTTTAGGACTTTTAGGACTTTCTTTTTCTTTAGGACTCTAGAACACTCTCTCCCTAAATGAAAATAAAGCAATATGTCCGTTGGCAGTTACGAATATGTACTCCCTATTTCCATATAATGAGAGCCATCTGTAAGTTCTACGTAGATCTTGTTCGTGGATCTGAAGGAATCTAAAGGACAGTTTTTGCATGTAAGAAATGTTTACGAAGTAAAATGCAAGGTTCATTCACACGTGAACCAAAATCTTTTAAGCATACGGCTGGTACCAGTGTGTCCATTTCTTGCGCAAGCTTGACGCCGGCACAAGTTTTGCTTGCATGTGCATTAGAAATACCGGCTGGCAGCTTACGCTGCAAATGGATGATGTGTTCGTCGGATGCCACTTGTCACGTTTGATTTTTACTGTCCAACGAAGCCTTCTTTTCGAGTCTCTTGGAAAACAATACAGCCTCCAGCTTTTCCGGAATGATCAGTGCACTGCCGCACGAAGCATCCGGCCATGGTGACGGTAGTGAACGCATAAAATTGGAGGAAAAGAAGCACCGACCTAACAACAGCCCGTATGGCACGCACAAGTGACCGGGTGGAGGATTCAGAATGGCGACCACGTGGCCGCCAGGGCTGAGGAGGCGGCACCTGTCCTTTCAAAAGCTGACACCACTTTGACCGGGGGCGCGCGCATAGAGGCACTCTAGGGCACACGCGCTCGCCGCGCCATAGCGTCTTGACACGTATGCATCGTTTTTTTTTTTACAATTTAAGATTTTAAACTAAGCATAGATGGTGGCGTGAAATGAATTGCTTCCTAATAAAATATTCTTAATTAATATGACAAGGTTTTCAACACGATGAAAGAAGTGTTTTTTTTTTTTTTTGTACTTGTCGAAGTTGCGACTGCAGCCGGTGCGTAGCTCGACAACGACATACACGTGGAGAACTTGTGGCAGTGTGTTCGTCGTCGTCTTTTCCGTGTACCGTTCATTTTCATGTACTGTGCATGTTCATTAGTGCCCGGTATTCCGGTATGGCAAAGGCGTAGGATGTGCCATAGTGCCGCCACGTTAATTGGAGCCAGCTACGGACGAAAAAAAAAATCACAGCATATCCACGGGGTGAATGATGATGAGTGGGGCGAAGCTACGGAGGGAATCATCTGTAAACCGTGAAACTCTTCCGTGAAATGCGCCCAGTACATAATATAAAAGAGTGTGAAACATCGTGTATATATTAAACATCAAACTTTTATTGTACTGTTGGTTTACGTGGTCCCTTCATTATCACTTGTGATCGGTGAAATGCAAGGAAGAAGTCCGCTCCCGAGCGAAAGAGCGCCAAGAGCGACCGCATTCCCCGCTCGCCCTGTGCGAATTAAAGGCAAGGCTATAGGGAAGACAGGAAGCGCGTTCCACGACGCGAGGTCGGTAGCATGCCCAACGAAAGCCAACGGAACGCGATCGTGCAAGTGCTCCGGCTTCGCATCGCCTCATGGTTCCATTTAGCGTCCCAAAACCAAACATATTGCTCAAGGTGTGCCTTGCGTTTTTCGTAGAAATAATTTCTTTATCATGTACACTAAGACGAAAAGTTGAAAGCTCACTAGAGTGTATCGCCCGCAAAGTATGTCTTTTAGTGTGATTTAACTCTCGTACGGCAGGGTCCTCGCGCCGTTGCCGGTCCACCTCGCCCGTTGACGATCGGGCGAGGTGGCTACATAGAACTACTACTACTACACTTTAAGAAAAACATCTGGCGTTCTTTCGTTCTGCTTTTACAAAACATCTGGCGTCTTTCGTTGGTTTATTTCATCAATCAACGGCGTTTTGAACAAAATTTTTATTGTTTAATCACGCACAGGAGAAATCTCACCAGGCACTACCTTGGAGGTAAACAATGGCTGCTAATGGCAATGAGAGACAGAAGAAGTCGGCTTTTAGCTAACACTTACACTTCTACTTCTACTAACGTTTCCTACTGGAACATGCCAATGGCTGCTAATGGGGAATGAGAGACAGAAGAATTCGGCTTTTAGTTAACGCGCACGCTGCGAATTTTTTATTGTTCAACAACGCACAGGAGAAATCTCCCACCGGCACCACCTTGGAGGTCAAAGCGTAAGACTTGTTACTCACTACTACGACCACGACGACTACGAGGGACGAACGGGTGCCGCCTTAAGGAGCTTCGCCCCTAAAAAACAACAACAACCAGCACGTATAATCTGTCCTCCGAAATTTCGGGAGCGCCCATCACCACTCGCTAAGCCTACAGCATCGAATATTTGAGTATGGCTCCCGTAAATGGTGCCGAATCTACACGAATGCTTTGCTTCGGAAGCTTAAAGGGGTACTGACACAAAATTTCGCGGCCGAGATAGCCTGCGGGATCAATTCCCGTGAACATGCGTATATCATCTGTAAAACTTCAACAGCGAATATAGATTGGAATGTATAATAAATGAATGGTGAAGTTTGCGTGAGCGATCGACACCCTCGGGCTATTGACACCCTCAAAGGTTACCCTCGCTGACCTCCCACTTCCCTCACGTGACCACGCCACAACAAGTTATGATGGCGTCATGGCCGCCATATTGTTTGCCGCGTTCGCTCCAGCAGCCTACTTGTCGGCGGCTGCTCGCGAACCGTGCGGAAGTGCGTCACAGTTCTGTCTGCTGAGGTGATCGAGCGCTGCACCCGCTAGCTGGTGATAGTTGCACCCACGGTCTTGTCGTTTTTGAAACCGAAATTGACACTGGTCGGTAATGAGGAGCATGTAATTAATTATCTCTTGCGCGCTGGAGAAAACGATGGGCCGTGTTACGACTAACAGGCCTCCAGCAACACATTGTCGCAAAAAAACGCGAGGCCAAAATTTTTGTGTCAGTACCCCTTTAAGGACATTAATCTAAAACAAATAAAAGCATCAGTTCGGAACTGCGAGCTACAGAGCGCACGACGGCCACGTAATAGATTCGAGGTTGACGTGACCTGCTAAAGACAGCTGATCTTTACTAGGAGGTCAGTGGTGGCAGCGATGTTTATTGCCGCGCTTACGCAGGGCCCCGGCGACCCGGGGACGCATGTGCTTGGGGCTTCGCGCATGCGCAGTACCGCCGACCCAACGTCTTGGGTACGCAAGCCGCTTGCGTAGCCAGCAATAAGAGGCTGTCATGTAGCGCCGGCATCCGTATTTTCTTTTTGTGCGTTTTAGGGAAAGAGATACTCGCTAAGGAGGGCTTCCCACTGTATCCCCAGAACGTGGACGAGGTTCTTGTAGAAATCTCGGAGACCGACCGTTGCAAGATCTCGACCGCTCCCCTGCCCAAGAACATGGACGTAAATACCAACAAAAAGCGCAGAAAGAGAGAGTGTGATGGCTCCGTGAAACATAAAAAAACAAAACAAATATTTTGTATGTTGAAGCTTCCAGATGTAACTTTAAATGGTCCTCTGCGAAAGTACTTAGCAGCGAGAACAGTATGATTACATGCGCATCCCGGTATCCGTCCTCGATCACCAAGGGGCAATGCTTTGCCAATGCCCTTGCGATCAAAGAGCAAGAACAGAGGGATGAACCACAGACCATTGTCATCTACGACTCGCAGGAAACGTGGCGTTTCTCCTTCAAAGACCGCTTCCCGATAAAAGTGTGTAAATTATTAGGTGGTGGATTGAAAAACAAATAAAGGCTGATCTGGTGTCCAGAACACACCGGCCTGGAGGGAAACAACAGTGTAGACGGTTTTTGCTCGAGGGATTACGAACTGAGCAGGGCCTCGAACCATCCAGGATGCCCCCTCTCGAAATTTTTGCTCACCAGCGAGGCTCAGGACAAAAATACAGCGCCCCCCACAAATCATTAGAAGGTAAGGACGCGATCGACCTCCGTAGGATTGAAACGGAGGTCTTCCTCTACGTAGAAACATTAAACAAAAATCACACCATCTCCCGCTAAAGGGACCGACCACCTTAGATACCTTCTCAGGTCACTATAATCTCTCTAATACTTTCGGGCAATGGGAGGCGCAGCTCGCGAGCTCTGACCCGGAGGTACAACTTGCGCTTCTGGGTCACGTCAGGTAGGCAGCAGTAACCAGTGGGGCCCTGGACTTGGTGCCCCACCCATCGAGCTCATGACACGTTATCCCAAAACCTTGTGAATATAGTTCTCTCTCTCTTAATAGCGTTTGCTGTCGGGCTAGTTGGTGCATAGCTGAAGTTCAATTGATGGCGCAAATGTTAAGACAGGAAAGTAGAAGACATGTAAGACACGGACAAACGCACACTCGAAACTAAATTTTATTCTTCCGAAAGCTTAGCTTAAGAAGCCTCAAGCATGCGCACAACCCCACAAAAGCAAAATAAATCTCTGATACCACCGCTTCATCAAAACCTGTCTCTCTCTCTGTCTCGCGTACCAAGCGTCTCCTCGCGAAAACAGTGGTGTTGTTGGTATTGTGAAACAGTAATTTAGTGGTATGCAAAAAATCGATTTTTTTATATTTGCGAAATATATTCGCTGAGGCCCGCACATCTGAAACGAAAATAAAACCTATGTGACCTAAATTTTTTCCTGTGGATGAAAGCGAGTTTGGGAGATAAAGGTTTTATTATATATTAGACATTTGCTCGCGTTCTCCGTACTTATTACCGCTTGTCACAAGGGAAGACTGGGGAAAGACATTTTGCCGTTGTATCGAGATGCAATACAAGATACCAATACAAAAAGTATGAGATAAAGATACAGAATACTAGGAGAATCAATATATCCGATACGACACTGGCCTTCTGTATCTTCAGATATACTTCGATACATTAATAAAATCCTTATTATAGCTGCATTGTTTGGGCTGTTGCAAATGAGCAGGCTGCGTGCGAACGTTTTCGCCGACATTTATAGTTTCTTGTTGCGCTGAAGACAACAAAAAGAGAAACGACGACAAGGTTTTTTATCCGCTATGCTCGTGTCTCTGTTGTAATTATTGTCTTTCGCACAAGAACAAACGGTGAGCAGCTGCTAAGAAGCCTACTTCTTGCTGTCTTGAACTTCTCTCCCACAGGGAGGCCTTCCTTACTTAAAGCAGAATTTTTTTACCGTTCGAACATCATATATATCATCTTATCACTGAACAACAACATACGATTCATTGTGCTTGACTGGTTCAGTACGTGTTGTGCGCAACACACGAGGAAGTATAAGGATGCAACACATAGAAGTAAAGAGTTGGCAGGCTTTGGTTTCCCACGCTATATTGATTATCGTATTTCTAGTTTTACATTGACAAATTGATGTTTTCTGAGCTCTTTGCGGACTTGTGCAACAGGGGCGGACAAAAATAACCGTGTCACGTTAACGTAAATGTACTATATAAAGCCTTCCATTAGAATTTTATGATGAGATTTATGAGGAAGAAACATATGGAATCATGCATGCCGATTGCGGAACATAATAAAACGTAGTACAACTAATATTCCAGGGGAAGTTATTAGGAAAGTTATAATAACTTTCATGTCGGCATAAGTTATTTAACAATATCGTAGGAACGCAATTCTGCTCAAAAAGTGCAAGCTTTGCGAATGAGCAACGGAAGTGTTTTCTTTTTTTTATTGCGATAGCAATCATATGGACAGTCTCGGCTGGATTTTGCCGTCGCCGCCGTCATGCACCGTATATGTACAAGTATGTATATATATATATAAAAGCCCCAACGAAAAATAATTCAGAAAAATACTTCCGAAGCGCGGAATCAAACCAGGGACCTCTTCGTCCGCAGCGAGTGGCGCTAGCCACTACGCCACGAAACGCAGATCCTCCACGTAGGTAACGGCGAGCGTTATATACACACCCTTTACTGCTGGACAGGCTCAGAGACGGCTGCGCTTATAAGCGTTTCTTCATTACCAGCGAGATGGCGCGAGGAGCGCGACGGGCGCATTTAAAAATCATCGGAGAGCTCGCTCGCTTCTTCTTATATTTGAGCAGGGAGAACCTTGCCCTTCCGCTGTCTGGTCGCGTGGTTTTCTTGTGTTGAGGGGAAGAGGGATGTTTCACGCTTTCACCGTGATGTCCGCGCTCATGTTACGGAGCGTCGGAAAGCCACTCGAGCTCAAGGGACGCCGCTAAACGAACAAACGGAATATGAGCGCGAACTATCAAGTGTCACAGCTCGACACTTGAAGCACGCTGGTTTCCTTCGCTGCTTCGGCCGCCTTTGCGACAGGAGCGCTGTTCAAACTGAGAGTATCCATTGGCGAGCCTCACTTCGTATAGCATTAGTTTCTTGCTATCGCATTCATTGCTTCGGCCTTGCGGCGAAACTGTGACTTCTTTTTGTACACTTAAATAGATTTTCTCTCACTTGCTCGTGTGACATTTTTTATTGCACACACGATGGTGCACCACCGTTTTCTAAATGTCCTACACTGTTAAATCGGGCAAACCACCCCTAACCGCGGCAACTGGGGTTATATGGAAGACCTATTCAATACAAACATCCGAGCATTAGTTGGACACGTCCGACTAATGCTCGAACCTATGAAAGACTAGAAAGTGTGCCCTTAGAAATTTAGGAGCCTCGTGCTACGTGAGCTCGGAATCAGTGTGCGAGCACGCCTATGGAGGTGCAGCTATCGTAGTCACCAGGTCACGCATGAGGCAAAATAGTCCCCGTGCTTTTGTAACCAAGGTGGCATTTGTAGCGTAATGCTCGCGATCTCTCCTTATTTGGTTGCGCCTATTTATTCTACATAGTACTCATTGCCTAAATTATGAAACATCTGCCGCCGTCTTCTTTCCGTAATGAATTCCGAGGTAGCGCCATTGATTTTAATTTTCCTATTATTCAACTACTCCCTAAATTTCAATTTTATGCCATTACGCCGGTCTTTATTTATTTCTTTGCTTCAAAGCTGCTTCCCATTTGATACTGTTGATCTTGCTGACTTTTCTTTATGTTGTCCTTTTATATATTACAACATCGAAAATGTTAGTCCGAAGACGACAGAAACGTTGCTGGCAGAACGACAGAAACACATGCGAATGGTCCGACAGAAACGACAGAAACACATGCGAATGGTCCATCTTAACTCCCGCTTCAATGCTGCTGAACGCTACATGCCAGCAGATTACTCACTACTGCCGCACAACTCCTTGAAGTTTCCGGAGAAATCACGAACAACTTTGAAAAGGACTGAACTAAATAAAGATGAAGATAGCAGACGCGTTATCAGAGGCACGCTGAGCTATCTGTCCCTAGAAATGTAACGACGTCGCATTTGCTCACGAGGTTCACTACGGAGTTCCCGCGACAGGACTCACGCGTTGCCTGCTGAGCGTCGGCTCAGCGTCCACGGCTTCGACCGGGAGTTGTCCTTGAGCTGATTGACCCACAATGTACTGTTGAGAACCTGCAGTGCGTGGAAACTTTGGACGCATGCGTTGCATGCAACTGGGAGCGAAACATACGCTTTCATCATTGCGAACGGTGGTCAAGGAAGATTTGTCGTGGAGACCAAAGGGATGCAGGGTCGAGGACAACGAAAAAGGTGCTGGGCCCCTCGGAGTAGATTATGGTGTAAACAGGGTGTGTCACTAATGTGTCTGAAAATTGCGAAAAATACGGGAAATGCAGTATATTCTCGCCGCCTGCATAATTGCTTTATCTGTGGCGGCTAGAGACACCAATTACGGGAGCACTTAAATCAATTAAATGAATCAACTTTTTGTTGTGTTCCAAGCAATGAGTGGTCACGAGCATGCTTCCAACCGTCTTAGTTGCAGCGGCGCACCGAATCTGCGGGCGGCCTGTTTCGGGAACGGCTTCAAGAAGCTCCGACCCCGTCCCCTGCTCGGCATAAAAGGGCAACGATGGTCTCGCCGCGTCGATTCGGCTGCCCCCTCCGTCGGATTAACAAAAAGTCACGGGGTCCCTTATGCATTCGGCTATGATAACGTGAAGGTGAAAACCGTCTTTCGTTTCTTCTCAGTGGACGTATCGGTCCCCCACACCATCCTCCGAAAGCTTTCTGCCTCCAACATGGTTTTGCAGTGACTCTAAAAACAGAGGCATTGCATGTTTTCTGCGCCTCACCTGGTTTTGCACTGCCTGCGGGATTGGCCCACCTTTTACCAAGTGACGATGTCATGTGATGATGTCTTCATGTGATGTGAGGTTATGTGACGCCATGATGACGTCGCAAAATTTAGGCGATCCTGACGTCATATTGACGTCTGTGTGACGTCATCACGGGATGATGAGTTTTTGTGTCACTCGTGTTCGCGCCGACGCCACCAAATACGCGGACGCCGACTGCCAATTTTCGCGTTCGATGAGACATCTAAGACATTCGCATTAACAAGCCGGTTTGAACCGCTCGAGGCTGTCTCTGCTTTTAGGCTCTAGGGGCCGACGACACCCCGCAACATAACACTCTTTACCCGTGGTAAGAGGTGGTCGGGCCAAATGGGAGAATTCTGCGATGAGCATATTGCTGCTTTGAGGTTTTCAAAAAGCACCCGCTGGTAATTTCAGCAGAGTGATGTGATGAAATCTGACCACTTTCGCCGGCGAAACTGAAACGTCGAAGACTGCTACTGCCATACTCTTCCGGGCAGTCCAGAATTAGCGGGAGTCGTTACATCTACCATCGTGCCACTTCGCTTCGTGGGTGTGTGGGCTGTGCTTGAGAACATAGCACGCATGGCGGAAAACCTTACAAATGCTGAATTAACATCTCTGCAATCATTGTGGAGAACAGCAACGTCATTCTGGTCGCCTGCCAGTTGCGCTCAACTGCGCTTCGGTTTCGGTCTCGCCGGGCAATTTGCTCTAATGTCGGTACTCCACAATTATTAGCAGAGGCAGATTTTTCGAAATTTTGAAGCGGCTATGGTCTCTTCGCAGAAATGACTTCAGTTTTCCCATGTGACCCGACCGCCAGTCTCCACTCATTAAATGGCGAAATAATTTTGTTTTTACGGCTACTGCCGCTACATAAAAGGCAATTATGAGGGCAGGGAGCAAATATTTCATTTCCCTTATTTCTGATGATTTTCGGACAGGTTTCTTGAAACTTTTTCTATAGCCCCGTATGAACACATCGCGGCATAAGGAAACAGAGCTTCCAGGAGGCTTACAAGTGGTTTTCATGATGCAGGTGTGACAGTTCGCCCAACCTAATGTTCACCTACGAAAAATTGTATGCGAAATTTTGGTGAACGCTTCAATAAATTGTAGGTGAACATTTCGTTACCAATAGTAGGAGATGGCGATTCGACGCATTGCGTCAGCACACCAAGGTGCCATGCTTTCGCGCATGTTGCGCGTAGGCGATGTCTCGCCATCCCAAACGCAGGCTAGTCTGCAGCAAGTGGCGTTCCTTCTGCTGAGAAAGCAAGTCGCTATGGAGAACCTCCATTTTCAAGATAAACTTGAATCGTAATGGCTTCTACGGCGACAACACCACCGTAATCCGACGTGCCGGCGAGGATGGTGATAATCTGCGACCGTTTTCTAAAAAAAATGACATAGGCATGACATTCACATACAAAAGACAGCATCTCCAGCGTGCCCTATAGATCCTGGTTACATACAATGAAGCATTATATTAACGCTTAAGGAGTGCTAAAACATGTGTTTGTGTTGAATCTTTTGCACTATGACACCGAAGGCAGCGAGCTGTTTGGTCTTTTGCGCTGAAGTAGGAGCACAACCGAAATGTGCACCGAACACGCTCGGCTTTACCGCATGGTTATTCATTGCATGTAGATGCGGTAAACATATGTTGTTACGTGGGCTGTGTGGCAGTAGCTGGAGAAAGTATCGTAAGGGATTGCGTACTTACCGCATGAACCGTAGAGTTTGCGACGTAACTATCCACAAAATGTCGAGAATACGAGAGTCGGCCACTCAATACGAACACACGACTTCATGCTCCCCTGTGTCCAAAAGTATTAGGTTTAGGGTATAAAAATCTGTTTTTAATTGAATAAATACATGTTCAAATACAAAAAGCACACTACGAAAGACAGTGAAGTTGTCAACACTTAGCAGTGTTGCAGAGTTGCCATTCCGGAAATGGAATGACTCCACATTTTCCACATCATTCCACATTTTCGCGACCCCGGAATGGAATGGGGACAACGCTTGGAGGAATAAAATGGGAATGGAATTAAGCGCCTTTTGCACGGAATGGAATGGGAATGGAATTACGTCTTTTTCCGAAAATAGAGCCCGTTTTCGTCTAGGCGCTGTTTTTCAAACTTCAAAAATTAGTAGGTCAGAGCCTCGTATTCACAATTTAACAACAAGACATTGCATACCTGCGCACAGGTGAACACAGAAAGTTCTCCACACCCCATCCATGCTTCCGAGGCGAGCTTGACAAGCGTGAGTGCTGATGAGCAATGCGGCCCAGTGTTCCGTATTCAATGCAAAGGCACAAGGTGCCCGAGCGGTGTACCGTTCCAACTAATGCCAGCCGAGGGTTTTGTTCCCCATTAACCAAATCTTAGTTTTTTTCATATTCACGATCGCTCCAGGCGCGTGGCAAAACTGCTTAGTCTTCTTGAACACTACTTTTGTGACCATAAAAGTACGCTATGTGATCATTTTAGCATAACCACATTTAAGCTTAAACAATATTAAAACATAACCCGAAGTTCGCGCGATCGAATCCCGGCCGCGGTGGCTGCATTTTCGATGGAGCCCAAAATGTTTGATGCCCGTGTACTTAGATTTAGGTGCACGTTAAAGGGGTGGTACCATCAAATTTCGGGATTATAACAAGCCTGTTGTGGGTTTCCTCTGTATGCAAGGACACTCCACACGAAGGGTGTGACACAGCAAACGTTTAGAATATATTTTAATTCACTTCAAACGTGTACCCAAATGCCCATTCTCCCGATCGAGACCCATCGCTAGGACGCCGAAAGTTGTAGTGACGTCAAACCAGATCTGCTGTGGTATAGTGCCTAATATAGTTCCTATAGCTGTAGCGACGTGAGTGGCCTCCGGACCTCCACCACCTCTGCAACGTAGGTATACAGGCAAAGCATCGGCTGCTGCACGACTCGCCGAGTTTTTATCGCTTCCTGGCTAAGTGCGTCACAGCCTTGTGTGGTCACGTGACCAAGCCCCCTACACTGCTACGTCACTGCCCAACCTCGGCGCCCAGAAACCGAAACAGAAAGTCCACATAAAAAGGCGATAATAAATTATTTAGCGAGAATACATGAATCTTGCTGCGTGTATCATGCTTCCTCGAGGTATAGGAAACGCTTACGGCAAAGAACGCCCAAGCCACAAGTTTGGTGGCACCACCCCTTTAAGAACCCCAGGTGGTCGAAATTTCCGGAGCCCTGCACTGCGGCGTCTCTCATAATCATACCGTGGTTTTGGGATGTTAAACCCCAGATATTATTATTATTATTATTATTATTATTATTATTATTATTATTATTATTATTATTATTATTATTATTATTATTATTATTATACGTCCGGACAAATTCTACCCACCACTTAACGTAAGATTATCCGCATCAGCCGAAACAACGAGCTTCAGCAGTTACGTAAACAAATCTCCGAGATTTGCCTTCAAGCGAGGTGATTACACGGGCCTCTCTCATCACTTGTCTACCGTTGAGTGGTCACAGGTTACTGACAAACCAAATGTTGATGAGCAGGTTGATCGGTTCACGGAGCTTGTACTGAGCAGCATGCGTAATTTTATTCCCCAATATACACCTAAACAACGTAAATATCCTCACTGGTTCTCATCTGAACTTATCAGTGCACTGAAGCATAAAGATCACGCACACAGGAAATCTAAATGTTCTCCATCCAGTGAATGGAAGGAAGAGTTCAGCTTCCTTCGAACTCTCTCTAAACGCCTATATAAACGGGATCATAGTTCGTATATTGAATTCTTAGAAAAAAGCGCCTCTGACAGGCCGGCTGAGTTTTGGAAGTATGTACGTAAACGGTCCAGCAAAAGCGGAGAGTCCTTCAGTCTACTGGACTCAAATGGGGTAGAAGTGCATGCCGTCGCTGACTGTTTTGCCACGCATTTCTCATCCGTTTATAAGGCCTCAGACTCTAGCACTGATATCACACAACAGCCCAAGGCGGTTAGCTCATCCAGTGCTTTGTCGCTGGATGAAAATCTTATCTGCGAATGCATTAAGCGCTTAAAACCATCCTTTTCATGTGGGCCAGATGGCATCCCCTCCGCCATACTAAAAGCTTATGGTAGTATATTTGTCCCAGTACTAACTACGATATTTAATAACTGCCTGGACACTTCCACATTTTCAAGCATGTGGAAAACTGCTCGTGTTTTTCCAGTATTTAAGTCGGGCTCTAAAACAGATGCTTCTAATTATCGCCCGATTTCTCTACTATGTGCCACATCAAAGATCTTCGAGCTGGCTCTTCACGACATATTGTCTTTTAGTGTGAAAAACTCATTGATTCCTAATCAACATGGTTTTCTCGCTGGCCGCTCAACTACCACAAATCTTGCTAGTTTCATGACGCAGATCTCCACACCTATTTCTCAGAGAGGACAGGTTGACGTAATTTACTGTGACCTGAGCAAGGCTTTTGACGTAGTCAGCCACACGCTGATTATGGTTAAACTTGCGCACTTTGATGTTGACTTGTCAGTTGTGAATCTCCTGCAGAGCTGTCTGCTCAATAGATATTGTTATGTTGCCGTAAATGGCCAAATGTCTTCTTTGTATAAAGTGACTAGTGGGGTCCCTCAAGGGTCGGTATTAGGCCCACTCCTATTTTTAATTTACGTTAATGATGTTTCTTTTGCCATTCGTAATTCTTCTTTCCTCTTGTATGCCGATGACATCAAGATTGTTAAGGAAATTCATTCAGTTAATGACTGTCGCTT
Organism: Rhipicephalus sanguineus; assembly: GCF_013339695.2. Taxonomy (NCBI): domain Eukaryota; kingdom Metazoa; phylum Arthropoda; class Arachnida; order Ixodida; family Ixodidae; genus Rhipicephalus; species Rhipicephalus sanguineus. The sequence goes on from NC_051182.1 coordinate 27,334,130, forward strand.
GCTGCAGTCAGACTTGCGCTCTTTTTCCGAATGGTGCGACGGTAATAACCTTTCTCTGAATACCTCGAAGACAAAATTCATGTCTATCACTCGCAAAACATCTAGCGTGTCATTTCAATACTCTGTCAATTCTGTGCCGTTATGCAAGGTTTATGAAATCAGTGATCTTGGTGTTGTTGTTGACAGCGCGTTAAACTTTTCTTCTCACGTTAAGCGTGCTGCTATGCGGGGCCTTCATTCTCTCGGATGTGTTTGTAGAATATCTCGAGAATTCAGGTCTCCCATGGCCCTACACAAATTGTACACGGCAATATGTCTTCCGCAACTTGAGTATGCGTCCGTGATATGGAATGGCATTGCTCAATCCAGCGGTAACACCATTGAACGAGTCCAGAAAAAATTCCTCAGCATATATAACCATCGCTTTGCTAAAAATGACTCTGGATCTCGTTCAAGTACTGCTGAATTATTATCACTGCCATCACTTCACTGCCGACGAAATCGCTCTGATCTCTTATTTCTTTACAAGCCAGTCCACGGTATCATATCCTGCCCTGTACTTCTCAAATGTGTAAATTTTCGAATTCCGCGTAAGTTAACCAGAGAGAACAGACCGTTTCATGTACCCGCCTTCTTCTTCCAACACTCTACCGTTCACAGAATACAAAGTCTCTATAATGTTAATTTTCTTGATCTTGACGTTTTTCATAGCCCACAATCATTGTTTTTATCCGAGCTTTGCACTGTTTTGACATAGTGTGGCACAATGTACAAAGTCTTCCCTTCTCAGTCTTTCCACATAGTTGTATATATGCAATCTAATTTTTTATGCCCCGTCAATATTTCTCGTGTTGTCTTATTTTACTCCTCCCCTTTTGTGTTCATTTCTCTTTGTCTACGTGTTTTTGCTCTTTTTATTTCTGAAAACTGTCTGTATTGTATTGTTTATTTTTATTGTTTTTTTTTGCGTGCGCCAGCACAAAGGCCTTACGGTTGTTCCTGGGCACGTTAAATAAATCACTGATTGATTATTATTATTATTATTATTATTATTATTATTATTATTATTATTATTATTATTATTATTATTATTATTATTATAACAGTATTAAAACATCACCATTCGTTCAAACATGCTGCCCATGCAAATACTATAGGTAGCGGGAGGACTGTACTTATGAGAATTAGTAGGGTAATTGTACTGCACAAAATATGTCACCAAGCTACTATCCCTCGACCTTGGTAACGTGTTTTGCGTACTTTTGCAGTTCTTAATGCATCTGGTGACATCAGCTTTATGGGGCGTTCGTTCTTAACTCGATATAACTACCAAGATGCCTTCCCTACGTTTAGGAATTACAGGAATGGAATTGCGGCAAGTTCCAATTCTCCGGAATGGAATTGGAATGAAATGGAGGCGTCCATTCCGCAACACTGACACTTAGTATACATGTTCAAAACCTTTAATACCAAGTGTTGTTTTGCGCGCAGTGATCGTAACAGCATCCTGCAAGAGGCTTCATTTCTGCATTCTGACTGCAGATACACCGTTAATAGGTATAAAGAGGTCGAATGACACTTACCATTGAGATTTCCTTTGCGGCTTAAAGATACGCTCAACTCCGCAGGATTTGGGGGGTCAGTATACTGCTCCAGAGTAACAGTGAGGTTAAAGCGGTCGGACCCTCCTGACGTATTACTAACTGTCCCTGTGTAGTTGGCCCACCAGCCAACGACTGAAATGTAGTAGTTCGCTCCATCCCCGATACAAATTGGGGGGTTCGCCTTTGCAGTCACAGTATGCAGTGTTCCATTTGTCAAGTTGAAAGTATACCACCGTTCAGGAGGAGGGTCCTCCACAAAGATTTTTAAATGCTGATCCTGCAACCTCAATTTTGCATCCTATTGAAGAATTGTTTGCACATTTCCTTGGTACCTGATACAGAACCAGAAAATGCGAAAACAAGTTTAGGTTGAAACGGTGGTTCCTCTAAAAGGAACTTATCGAAATATATATAGAAAAGCGCACAAGCCGAATGGAATGTAAAGTCAGTTTTTTGTAAACACAGAAGGCGGCGTATGGTTCCGCGTAGGGAAAAGTTGTCATCCACCACGTTTTTTGTATAAACCGACAGATTATATTCATGTGAAGTGCTAGGCCAAAAAGCATTTTAGATGAAGGAAAATTTGTCCTGGCATGTAACTCGAACCCGACATCCACGCTGTTTTGTGCCAGCCCTTATGCTACCCGACACAACCACTAATTAGCAGATTTCCGCGTAAAAGCAAATAATTCTAGAATTCCAAGCACAGGAACTCTGTGAAATGTGTATGAATCTACTTTATAGCATCGTGCTACAAAAATGTGAGTGCAAATTCTTTCCTTTTATACCGAATGAGTAGAGTACGCACGAGTTCGGGTTTTTGTGGTTTTAGCATTTCCCTGCACTTTATGCATTGACCATGTAAAACGTCATCCGCTTCGCCGCAGTAATGGAAGTTGAGGTTACACGTGTGTTTTCCAAGCTGCCGGTCTCGAGGTCTTGCTGGTGGGCAAGATTAGTTGTCGAGCACCGCGCCATCAAGTAAAGATTTGTTCTCTCATTGCCTGCAGTCTCATCTCGCGCATAGTCGGCATGCGGCACCTGGGCGCTGCGTTCGTTCGGAGCCGCTGTCTCGCTTTGTTCATTTCGCCGGCCCTTTGGCGCCTGTAATATCTGCCCATGTCCTGTTATTTCTGCACAAAATGTTTTTTTTTTCGCGCGCTGCATCAAGCGATGCGGCCTTTACATATTGTAAAATCAATAGGTGTGAAGCTAGAGCGTGGCTAAATTTGGCTATTCCAATTTTCACTGCGGCCTGACACTGTCTGCTTGTTTTTGTTTTCCGCACCAACATTACGGAGTTATTTACACACCACTATCCCTATACGTTAAAGCCTTCGCAGACAGGGTGAGTAAACTAATGAGGCACAACCAAAAAAACCAATATAGCAAAATGAACGCAGAACTAGAGGACGCGTTAATTACGAAGAAAGCGTTATGCAATTATTTCCGCACACGAATCAATATTTGCTGCACTTAAAAAATAAGATACCCGTAGTACTTGATATAATTTGTTTGCATGAGTTCGAATAACTAATTATTAAACAAATTCCCGGAGGAATGGGTGTCCTCTCCAGCTGTAAAAAGAAAATTTTACGTAGTAGTGAAAAGCCTTCGAATTCATTGCTGAAAAAATGTTCCTAATTTTGACGAGACTCGATCAATCTTGCGCCTTTCAGAATCACTAGCTTAACAAGTGTATGAACGAAGGCAGGAGCTTGGTTCGAGGTGCTACTTTGATCTTTAGACACAAGCTAATAGGCCAACCAGCAAAGAAGCCAAGGAAAGCATAATAGCAATATTTGTACTTTTTAACTGTGGTGTGGTAATTATGACATAAATAGAAAATAATTATAGTGGACGAATGAACACCTTTGCCTTCGGTGGTGACTCATGCTGTACCACTAAACCTACGACGGTGGGTGTTCCCCCGTCCACTTGGTTGGATATTTCTTCGCAAGTAATCCTGGCAGCGTTAGCCAGTACCTTTTATACGGAGGGCCATGGGTGTTTTGAACACAGTCACAGAGTGCAAATATCTCGGGGTGTATTTTACGCCGAAACTTCAATGGAACGAACATATCCAACACACAATATCTAAAGCAAGTAAAATGTTTTTTTATTCGCAGAAATTTGAAATCAGCGTCCAAAGACGCCAAATAAACACTATACTTTTTACATGTTAGATCTATCCTAGATTACGCCTCTATAATCTGGGACCCTTACCAGGACTATTTGATAAAAGCAATAGAAAACCTTCAACATCAGGGTGCACGATTCGTCTCCAGTAAATACAACCCTTTCAAATTGACACTGAATTAAAAGCATCGCTGGGCTGGGAAAATTTCACAGCTAGAAGAAAAAAACTTAAGGCTCAAATTTTTCCACCGCATTTTTTATAATGAAACAGGCATTAACAACCGCATCTACCTCTCTGAACCATCTTATGTTTCGACTATTCACGACCACTCCAAGAAAGTGCACGCATACAGTCACAACACAAATCATTTTTCTAGGTCTTTTTTTCCACAAACTGTACGAGATTGGAACTTGTTATCGGAAGACCACCTTTCTGTACCTGATAATCATAATTTTTATTTCCGATTGTGTTTACAATAATGTATAATTGTGCTACTTTTTGTTTCAACTTTCTGTTACCTTTGAACATGCAAACCTATTGTCTTTCACCTTGTTTTTTCTTTATGTTAAGCCTGTTTCATATATTTTTTTGTTGCTTCTCACTGTAAAACATGTAACATATGATCCTACAGATGTCTCCCCTGCGATAATGCCTTTGAGGCAACGCAGGTATCCTGTAAATAAAAACCCACAACACCCTTAACTCGTAAAAGGTGCTTAATTAGAAAATCACCCCTGAAAGGCTATTTGGGGAAGAAAACACCCTGACACTTTAATTTAAGCAAGTTTTGGTTAGGCAGAAGGGTGTTTTCCTTGCTTGAACCGCCTTAAAGGTGCAAAGTGGTTTACAGAGTGAAGCCTGGCGTAAGCTGCTTTCGCTTATCAGCGGCACCTCACAGTATGCAGCACTAGCGTGCTCATTAAGTGACATCATCCTTTCCTTGACATATGTATAGGCGAGAATATTTGATACACTTCCCCGTAATATTTTTTATTGCGATAGCAATTATATGGACAGTCTCGGCTGGTTTTTGTCCGTCCCTGTAGCCGCCGCCGTCATGCACTGTACATGTAAAAACATATATATATATATATATATATATATATATATATATATATATATATATATATATATATATATATATATATATATATATATATATCAAAGCCCCAAAGTAAAATAATTCAGAGAAATGCTTCCAAAGCGCGAAATCGAACCAGGGACCTCTCGCTCCGCGACGATCTTTTACCAGGGCTGGCTGATGAACACTTTACGACGTTACGATCTGGCGTCCGATCGGACATGCGGTGCCGCGGCAGGCGCGGCACGTACGCTAGAAAAGCAACGCCAGTCAACATAACCACAATGCAAGCATATCTCTGGAGATTCTCGCACTTTCCCTCAACCTCGGTTGCATTTTTATGTAACAGTGAAAAGCGTTCGACGATAAAATGCGCATTCTTCAACCTTCGTCAGCCACTTGCGACGAGATCGGTCGCACTCAATGTGACCCGTACGACTCCCAGCGAAGGTAGGCCTAGCGCTCCTTCCGAGTCCGTGTGTACATGCTGTCGGCGCTTCTGGGTTTAAGGATACGCAATTCCGGCGTGTAAAAATGAGTGCACAGTAGAGCTTTAGTATCGGTTAACCTGAATGAACCATTTTTTCTTGCGTATGGTGTTCGTACAAGAAGCGATGGGCATCGTTACGACGCCGCTTTCAGCAAACGCACCCCGGCAGCCAACGAAAGATGCCGGCCGCACTCGCCGACACTTCGCAGACACAGACTTGTCAATTAGTGCGCCTTGTTGAACTAACATGATGGCATACTTTCTTGCACGTTCAGTTTGGTGTTTGGCGATCGGTTATGTATGTAGTTGCACCTATCGATTCAGATGCAAGTCAGTGCACTGACACGGGCGCTGTGCAGGTGTATCGTCGATAGCGCGAGAAAATACACGTTATTGAATGTCATTCGTGGTCGTCAGCTGTTTTGTGCGTTATAAAGACGCGAATTTTATTTGAAAAGGAAGATCGCGTCCATCTTCAGTATGCGACCTGTAAAGACGAAGTCGAGCGGTGAGCTCTGTCTTGACTAGTCAAGAGTGTTGTGTTGGGGCGTGGCTTAGTGGTAGAGACCTCGGCTGAGAATCTGATGGTGGCAGGTTCGATTCCTCCTGCTGGACGCTTTCTTTTTTTCCTCACGGCTCTTTTTTTTTATTGCAATAATGCTTTAGTGTCTACCTTATTCCAGTGGCAATTAGTTTGTGTCGTAAACTAAGTTGGCGATGCGTTAGAAGTTGCCGATGTTCGAGGCTTCGAAGCATGCCTCTGTTGGCGTTTCAGAAACCAAAGGTTTACGATTACAAACACTTTTTGTTATTACTGAAAGCTATCCTATTAACTTGTACATTAAAGTGACATCTGTTGCGTCTACGCTCGGAGGATTATGGTTAAGAGACAGTTACATATCGCTGTGCGGCGTCGGCCAGAAGCTCGCGCTAGTTTGTACTCCACCTACTTAGGAGGGAGTTCCCGACCCTGTTCACGCTACGTCGGGGAAGGAGTTCCGTGGATTGGGAACTTTGAGTAGCAGAGAGTTCGCAGTCTCTTTTACTCTGCCTTCAAGGAAAGAGTAATTTCCGTGGCTAACTCTCCACTACTCCCCCACGGCGTTAAAGAACTCTGGCGATAGTAATACAGTCGCTCTACTCTTGCAGTACTCCCTCTACGTCTGTGAGTGTAAAGCAAGTGATCTCGGGCATGTTTATGAAGTACATGCTGTAGCTAGTCCGCTGTAAATTTATGCTCCACGCAAGTTAACTCATTATTTTAAAGTGCTGACGGAACCGAGTGGCAGGCAGCAAAGTGATCTCGAGTCTGCTGTGTACATTTTTTTAGACGGAAAGCCGTCGACAGATCCAGCAGTTCCCCCTCGTACGCTGTTACTGTTTTTCCGCTGTACCGCAGTTCGTCGAGCGGTTCAGTTCGTAAACAGGAACAGTAAGAAAGAAGCCCCAGATGCGTGGCAAAATGCGTCGGGGACCGCGGGAATTATAAAATGTATTCCACTTGTACTGTCTTTGCCCCTTAACAGCACTGTGCATGCAAGCGAAGGCACGCCACACTCTTCTGTTGCGCTACGTGACGGCTAAAACATCGCGTGCAAAGCTGGCACGTGACACGTTAATCAAGCACTCACGCAGCCCAAGCAACGTCTGCAAACGGAGCTCAACTTTAGCACAGAAAACTTCGCGGAACTGCTACGGCATTGCTAAATGCAACACTGGCAGTTCGGCAATCGCACGTTTTACTTGCGGCCGTTTCAATCGGTTGTCTAGCACATGTCAGACACAAATGTCATCGTTTACTCAACAACAAGCAGTCAGAATGACAAAAAGTAATGCATAAAAACATCGATGGTGACGACCTAAGCTTCCAGGCTTACTCTGGCCTATTAAAACTTGTTGTTGGGCTAGTTGGTAACTCGTCATTTGTAAAAAAGAAACTTAGTGCAATTTATATTTTCCACAAAGCACTCACTGAATCACACACGCACACACTGTGTGATGTGTGTGTCTTGAGTGTGTGCGTGTGTGATTCAGTGAGTGCTTTGTGGAAATTATGAATTGCGCTACGTTTCTTACAATATTACTCTGGCCTGCTGCACGAATTGCCCTTTCAAACCACTCTACGCCATGTCACATCAAAAACATGATTGAGTTCGTATAATTTATGTCATTTCACTTCGTTTGAGGCCCTAAAAGAATCTTGCACTGCTAACTTTCTGCAAGTTTTATCAAACATGTCGCCTTCGCGCAGACGCACTTGCATACAACGGGGGCGTACACTCTAAGAAAAAATAGAGCCAAAAGAGGGTCATGGAACCGTGACACTCTTCGGGTGTCCATCTGACCCCTTTTGGAAGGTACAGAGTTAGCATTTTGGAAGGAGTCACTGGACCCTCCTGAAGCGCGTTTCGATTGGCTTCGGTATACGGAAGAGCCGCCGTATACGCCATAGATATCGCGCGCTTGCCTTTTGGCGCCGTTGTGGCGCCTTGCTCACCGACGCAGACAGGGTTGGCGCCGGGGTGGCGCGCCGCTCTCCTCTCTCAGTCGTCTCAGCAGGCCCCGGAAAGTCTCAAGTTCCAGCGACCGCCGCAGAGGGCGAAAAAATCAACCGCGGCGAGTTCCATCGATATGCGCGGAGAGTGGAGCTACTGACTCCTCTTTTAGCAGTCGGATAAGTTAGTTCCCATTATCCGTGTTAGGGGCGCTCAACGCGGCCAAAAATTTTATTTCAGAATGTATCAGAAGATTGTTAAAAGCTTAGTTACCGTGTCATTTTGCATACAGCTAGTAGGGACCAGTTTTTATGTTACTTCTAGAGTTAATACAAGAGCTTAATTGTTTGAGGACAAGTATTGAGATTACATTGACGCTCGAAAAGCAGCAGCCCATTGGCATCGATTGCGCTTCGGTCGGTTATTTCATTCAAATTGTACCACGGTCGTTTGCTTTGATCGGCGTTACGCAGCTCCGTTTTAAATCAGTTTTGATATAGCAATGCGAGTTTGTGCGCCAAATTTTACATGCCGCTGCCACAAAGCGAACGTGTCTAAAGCCTGTGAATCACGTCAGCTGCGGCGCTTCACCGGCTGCCAGCGTGAAAATTCAATGCAAGCAAGGAGCTCGGAGACTACCCACGAAAACGGAATAACCATGCACCATGTGGGTGTGCGCACCGGTGAGTGAAAATGCACTGCTTTGCATTTGAACATAGCTTTTTTTTGCATGCGCTACGGTTTTTGTCATTTCAAAAGGTTTTACGACTCGTCCAGCTGATCGGATGCAGCGCTTGTGGATTACAATGACGTTTTCTAAGATTATTTACTTCGTTCTCGCTTTTGCAAAAATTATCTTTACTGCTAAACTTTGTAACATAGATCACAGCATAAGTTTTACCTATTTCTGCACAAATTAGTTTTCTGAGATAAATGATCATAAGTCCAATGCATGGTAGGGCCAAGTGAACTTATAGTATGTATATGCATTTATACATTTTCGTAAGTTTACAATCATGCATGTTACATTTGCACATACCATGTAGTTTATAGAGTTGGGAAATTAACTAACTTAGTATCCTCTAACGGAGGCTTGGTCAGACACGGTCCACTGTAGGTCATCACTAAAACAAATTCAAAAACAAAGCAATGTTATGTGCACACTATTTTTCTCATGCAGTGCTCTCATATACAGTCTTCTCAGACATGAATCACAATCCACTCACGCTTCTACCATAGTAATCATAATTTTTTCATATTCCAACCGATTCACAGCCTCCAAGAAACTGCTCATATCAGAACACGCTCGGATGCTTTATCTCTGAACCTACCTCAAGTCAGCAGAGGATGTTCCACTACTGAAAATAAATTCGTCGTCCCAAATCCTCACAAAGTATGGTTGTGGACACTTTACTTATTGAACCAATTCTTTTTCTTTCATCATTTCTTTCTTGCTTTTTGTCATGACTCAATTTTTTTTTTCTTCTCAGAAAACTGGACAAAAGAGAGATCATTGGTTTCCAAGCTACCCACACCAAGTCGTAAGAAGCTCAAGAGTCGCCTATCCATCACCAAAGTTTACCAGGCGGACAAATGCAAGCCTTATACTGAAAAGCAGTGATAGTGTAGGGTATGTTGAAGCAGTACAAAATTGGGTCCACAAATTATTGCTTCTTGCTTCATGAATTATTCAGTGTAGAGGAAATGTGCGGGCTTCAAATTTCTTGGATAGTGCATGTGATGGGGTGCACATACTGTACTTTAATCTACGTGTGAAACTTTGCATAGAGTATCACATGTAACTTGGTAGCAAGTGGGCCAGTAGTAGTGCATATTTAGCAGCACTTGTTTTTCCCAGTGAATATAGTTTGCTGCAATTGTGGAGGCCGTTGCAAAGCAATGGCAGGGAAAGCTACAGTAGTGCTGAAACAAAGAGTTATGTGTACCGATTGCTTGTAGGGAGGGACATTGTGAAGGTTCTAAAATAGAAAACTGTGTGCAAACACTCATGCCTTCATTAAACAAGGCATTTCGTGTAGTGCTCACCTGGAGAATAGTTTCCGGGTCGCTACTTTGGAATAAATAACGTTTGATGATGGGAGTAGAAGAACGAAAGCATGTGCATAAGGACATGTTGGGCAGTGTTCTATGAAACAGGCTGTTGAATTTTTAAAGCATTTGAAAAATTAGTCTTTAGTTTTATTCAAAGAACTTCGCCAATACATTAATGGGATGATATGTAAACAGACACATCCAGAAAAGAGGGCACAGCACCGTTGTATTTGTGCAAGCAATTTGTTTTGTATGTGAAGTGGAACCACAGACAAGTAGCAAATAATATTTGTTCTAGATAACAGACCTGACACATGACACGGAGTTTTAAAAGTATGTTTATTTTTAACAGAAAAATAAATGAGTGCACTCAATAGATACAATCAGAGTTCAATAGAGTTGGCCAGTGTTTGTGTATGTCAAAGATTTGAATGTGTAATAACTGCTATTTCTTTGATATTGGCGTGAGCTATATGTCCAAAAAAGGCTAGTTTTGTGTTCATGCTTGTGATGCGCTGCAGGTAGACACGGACCAGAAAAAACGAGAACAACACGGGGTGATGCGCAACACCTTGTGCTGTCCTCGTTTTTTCTTGTCCGTGTCTACCTGCAGCGCATCACAAGCATGAAGACATGCCATCTAGCCCCTATTGCCGCCTTATTGTTTTTGTGTGACACCCGTGTTTAGAGTGAGGCAGACAATTAGGAGGTAGTGAAGAATGAAAATGTAAATTCAGCTTCTGCAATCGTCCATCGTTTAAGCAGTGTCTTTCACGACTATGCACCATTGGCACCAGAAAAAATTGACTAATTTATTTATTTTTCAGTGCGAAACATAGCAATTAAACAAAGAAGGTAATTATACACATTTGACAAAAATGATTACTCACTGCCTATTTTTCCACCATTGCTACTATTACTTCCAGCACTTCCTAGCTGTCTAGTATACTACTGTTCAAATTGTCTCTATTGTGCGCGCCCACATCATGTGCAGTCTATTGTCGGTACTGTCCACTGCTACATCATTCTTTTTTATTTATAAACGAGTGTTTTCAGGAACACGTGCAGGCATCCGCTATCACATACGTCAGTTGATAAACAGTGGGCGAGCAAGGGTAGCTCACTTCTCGAAACTTGTCTTCCGTGACAACCTTTACAGGAATGTTCAGTTGCTGAAATGTTGGATTCAGGCTAAGGCTTTCCTTATTCGCCAACATTTACTCAATTGAAGTGTTTGTCACTGCAACCTTTTTTTTTGAAAAATGAACCAAGTTTCCTTTTCAACGTGATACCGTAAATGGTGTTTTCCCAGAACACACGAGCTTAGCTGAACTGAAAGTTGAGCTAAATGGTCGGAATTCATCGTAGAAAGATCGGCGCGCAGGCACGAACACAAGGATATTGAGCACAATAACGAGAACATGTTATGTACCGGAATAGCTAGCACAACAGTGTGGTTTCACGTTTTTTTTTTCAGCGCCGAGTGGCTCTCGCCAATGTGTTGTCAAAATAGGACGTCGGGATGAAGCTAATCTTACTGGCACTGCACCTTTTTCGAGCTTTGATGCTGTTTGTTTATTACCGCTCAAATCGTCAAACGCGCATGTGTAAGTTAGAAAGAGGACGGGTAGCGCTGTACGCAAGTACTGTGCAAGGGTCACCCATCGTAAATAGTATCGTCTGACGTTTCTTTCTGCGTACTATAAGAGGTATGCTGAACGAGCCAAGAGACATAGAGTTGCTCAGTTTCAGCTGGCAATTTCTGTTTCTCGTATGTATTGTTCAACTCTGTAACTGACAGTCCTGCTTGTTTACATGTATACTGCTACATTCACGATTGCCAATAAACAATGTAAGCTTACTTGCTTGGCGTGTTTTTTGCCAGTTGAGGCCGTTCGGTCACCTGGCGACGTAACGGAAATATTTGTAGTAACGATAGGCTGCCGCGCGCGCCAATACAACCCCCGGGCAGCAGTGAATAAACGCCCAGAACCAGCGGGCGCGCACCGCGACCGCCCGCACCCGCCAGTAATGCGGCAGCCATATTGCTCCAGCGCAATGATGATGACAGTTTTCGCAGCGCCATCTCTTGGTCGGATACTTTAGTTCACAACGCCACCGCTACCCTTATTTCCGTTGCACTGTCAAAGGTATAGTTCCCCTTCTGTAAATGGTAGTATAGGTGTTCTGTGGTCTCAGTCTCTCAGTCATGTCTCAGTCTTGGAATGCGTTGCGTGGTTGCGTTGGTTGCGCGTATTCGGTGGTGTTGACGCCGGCTCCGTGCACGAAGTGACGCTTGGAGGGCGCAATATTCATAGAGCTGCGGACACCGACAACGGGCGCCAGTTAACGGTGAGTGTACTGCTTTCGTAGGTACTAATTATACAGCTTTAGCTGGGCGTCCGCAGCAGCCTTGCTGAAGTTATCTGCCAGCCATTTCCAACAGCAGCCTGCGTCCCCGGGTCTCTTGCGGATGCCCAACTAAAGCTGTCAGTTAACGAGTTACCGCCGTTATGCGCGTTGCTGTACAAGCTCCCATAAAGTGAGCGATGCAAACAATTATCGAGGGTCATTTCTTGCTGATCGCACGTTGTGTCTGCACTACTGAAGGTGCAAGATGTCGTTTTGAGATGCACTTTAGTCTACTTCATAACAACATTTCCATCGACCTTGAGTGTGCAGCGCGCTTCCGCGCGTGGGAACGTGAAAAAAAAGTCTGTGTACAGAACGCTCAGAGGCACTATATATAATGGTTTTTGTTGGCTTGAAGACGGTAGTTTGAGGTGCAGATATAGTACTGTGGCTTCCAGAACGTACGCGGTAGCCATTCAAGTTGGACACGCCTCGCCGGTAAAGTGAAAAAGCTCTAGACTTTCGACGGCGCGCGTTGTTGCGCCCGCCGCCGTCTACTCTTTTCCCTCGTTTCTGTTTGCTGTTTTCGTGGTTTGCATACACTGCGTTGACGTTGGGCGTTATAACAGAATCGAGTGAGTGTACGTGATTGTGGGAGTTATGTGCGCTAATTCTAGCATATGACATGTCTGATCTCGACGTAGACGGCGTTCGCACGTGCTGGGTGTCGATCGGGCCCTCGTACTCGCATCTGTTTATCTGAGTAATTAAGGATGGGTTACGTGTGTAAAACATGCGGTCAATAACCGCTCACGGCATGCCCCTGACTGCCGGAGGATGTGCTTTGTTGTTTTGTTGTTAGCCTTTATTATGTCTGTGTGAACCACTTATTGTGTGGGTTTTGCAAACATTTGCTGCAATTTCACTTTCTCATCATAATATCACGTTCTGCTTTTCAGATACCGTTTTTCATGGTGCTCACGCTGGACAGGAGCGACAACCTAGCAAGCCACAAGTCTGATATGACACTGTGCACATCACAGTCACACATTTTAGTTGGCTATACTCATAGAAGCATGTAAACGAGGAATACCCAAACTTCTTAATTGGAAATCACAGACCATCTTTTCGCGCTTTCTATATAACTTGGCTGGAAAATATGTGTTGTTTTGACGAGTTTTATTAAAATAATGCTAAAACTGAACTATTCTTTTTTTGCAGTCGCTGGACAGAAAGGTAAGTATTATTGGACTTGCTTAAAGTGAATACTCCACTATTTTCAACAGTAGTCGCGCAAAAGTAGAGCAAGGGTCAAACGAGTAGCTTAAAATACTCGTGGAGTCGCTTGATGCTTCGGTGTGGGTCACTTGACCCCCGTAGGAGCGTTACCGGCAAGAGTCGTCTGACTCCCTGTAAGTGGTAACGTGATCCTCCGGATGAGGGTCTTTCCACTCTTCCTAGAGGGTCAGGGGACTCTCCTAGAGCGAGCCGACCATGACCCACCAAGAGAGTCACCGTGACTATTTAAAGAGAGTCCTATACGTGGCAAGTCAGAACTCTCCGAAAAGAGTCACGCATACTCTTTTTTCTTAGAGTGTAGCAGACGGAGAGACTCCTCGTAGCACACGAGTGGAAACTGAAGTGGCCGCAAGGGGCCACTCGTGGCGCTGGCAGTGTACTACCGCAGTGTACTGTTGCGCCACCTGTAGCTGCTGCGCGTTTTCCTGATACATTCGTACTGAGATCCTCTTTTGAGGGCGATCGCAGCACTGAATAGGTCTATATTACACATTTTAGGATTTGGCGCTTATTATTTTTCGCATAACCGTCGAAAATCCATAACACTCCGCAGTGTAAACGGCGGTCAACTCTGGAAGTCTAGTTATGCGTTCTCATGTACAAGGCACAAGGTAGAAGGTACGCTCTTAGTACGAACATGGCGCAGTGTGGCCGCACCCCACGGAGCGCCGGTGAACAGGCGCGGCCGCGTATCCAAGGTAAGCGCCAGCGGCGCTGGCGCTCATGTGTGGCGTCAACTCGCTGAAGTCTGGTAGCGATGTACTTGCTTTGCTGGAAAGCACACCTAACGATCAGCATGTCTGTAGCAACTGAGTGCGCAGCAACGGCGTTGCGGGAAATCGAGTATTATCTACAGCAGCGTGTTGTGGAGTTTTCTATGTACAAGTGAGCCCGTACAAGTGAGCCGTCGCTTCCTCTTTTCGCTTCCACAATCAGTGCTAATTGCGTGTATTTTTGCAAATTGCCCAGGATTGCTTTGGTGTATGGGACACAACGCCGCAGTGCGGCACTGCCTCTATGAGAGACAGGGGCGTAGCCAGAAATATTTTTCGGGGGGGGGGGGGGAGGTTCAACCATACTGTCACGTGGTCGTGACGTCGACGAAGACAGCAGTCGGCGTTTGTAGGATGAAACTGTTTAATTGGCCGAACTTGTGGCCGGAAAATGAAAAGGAGAACTAGAACTACAGCAATGCACGCTGCACAATGATAGCGGCGAACAGGGCGTCGTCCGTCGACCAACTGACAAGCGATCAAGCGCGTCGGCTTTTATACAGGCGCTATCGAATTTTCCAGCAATATCGCTGGTGGCGGCGTTATCTCTAGACAAGGCTGGAACATTCGCGTGCGGCTCGCAATCTTAACAAACCGATCTACAACAATCACGACGCTTCTAGAACACTACTTCGCGGACAGCGTCGAGCGTTGATAACCGTCCCTGCCGGTGAAACCCGAATACATCAAAACAAGACAAGAAGTGGGCGTGGCATTGCCCCCCTCTGAAAAAGCATCGTCCCGATGCTTGTGAAAGAACATAGAAGAGGAAAAAACAAGTGCATACACAACTAAATTACAATAACAAAGGAAAAAATAGAGTCCCCAGGCTCGCTAACGCGCAAAAAACGGCTTAAGGCGCACGACATGGACGATTTCAGGTCGCGCACGGCGCCGCTGAGAGTTTGTAATGCCGTCAGGGACAACCTCATAGTCGAGTGCGCCGAGGCGTCGAAGTACCCTGTACGGTCCGAAGTATCGTCGAAGAAGCTTCTCACTAAGTCCTCGTCGGCGTATTGGCGTCCATACCCATACACGGTCACCGGGCTGGTATTCCATGTGGCGTCGTCGAAGGTTGTAGCGGTGACTGTCAGTCGTCTGCTGGTTCTTGATCCGTAGGCGGGCGAGCTGTCGTGCTTCTTCGGCGCGCTGTAGGTAGGTGGTCACGTCGATGTTTTCCTCGTCGGTCACGTTTGGTAGCATGGCGTCGAGCGTCGTTGCCGGGCTCCGTCCATAGACCAACTTGTATGGCGTCATCTGCGTCGTTTCCTGTACGGCCGTGTTGTACGCGAAGGTCACGTACAGAAGGATGGCGTCCCACGTCTTGTGTTCGACGTCGACGTACATGGCCAGCATGTCGGCGATAGTCTTGTTTAGCCGCTCGATGAGGCCGTTGGTCTCTGGGTGGTACGCGGTGGTGCGGCGGTGGCTTGTGTGGCTGTATTCCAAGATCGCCTGAGTTAGGTCAGCCGTGAACGCCGCACCTCTGTCGGTGATGAGAACCTCTGGGGCGCCGTGTCGCAAGACGATGTTCTCCACGAAGAACTTGGCTACCTCGGTGGCGCTGCCTTTGGGCAAGGCCTTTGTCTCGGCGTAGCGGGTGAGGTAGTCAGTCGCTACGACGATCCACTTGTTACCGGAAGTCGACGTCGGGAACGGCCCCAGTAGGTCCATTCCGATTTGCTGGAACGGCCGGTGAGGTGGTTCGATTGGCTGCAGAAGTCCCGCTGTCCTAGTCGGCGGTGTCTTCCGTCGCTGGCAATCTCGGCAAGTCTTGACGTAGTGGGCGACGTCGGCAGCAAGGCGTGGCCAGTAGTATTTTTCCTGTATTCTGGCGAGCGTGCGGGAAACACCGAGGTGTCCAGCCGTCGGGTCGTCGTGTAGGGCCTGGAGGACTTCTGGTCGCAATGATGAGGGCACGACGAGAAGGTAGTCGGTTCGAAGTAGCGAGAAGTTCTTCTTCAGGAGAACGCCGTTCCGTAAGAAAAACGACGGCAATCCTCGCTTGAATACCTTCGGGAAAACGGCGGTCTTGCACTCGAGGTACTCAATAAGGCCCCGCAGTTCCGCGTCGGCCCGTTGCCTTTCGGCGAAGTCGTCGGCACTTATAGTTCCGAGGAAGCAGTCGTCGTCGTCGTCTTGCGGCGGCGCGTCGACGGGGCCACGAGACAGGCAGTCGGCGTCAGAGTGTTTTCGTCCGGACTTGTACACGACGGTAATATCGAATTCTTGAAGCCTGAGACTCCATCGTGCGAGACGACCTGAAGGGTCCTTCAAGTTAGCTAGCCAACATAAGGCGTGATGGTCACTGACAACTTTGAAGGGCCTGCCATAGAGGTAGGGGCGAAACTTTAAGGTAGCCCAGAGAATGGCAAGGCATTCCTTTTCTGTTGTGGAATAGTTTGCTTCTGCCCTGGATAGTGACCGGCTAGCATAACTGATAAACCTTTCAAGCCCGTTAGTCTTTTGCACAAGGACGGCACCGAGTCCTACGCTGCTTGCGTCGGTGTGTATTTCTGTATCGGCGCAATCGTCGAAATGCGCAAGTATGGGTGGCGTCTGCAGGCGTCGTTTAAGTTCTTGAAAAGCTTGCACTTGCGCCGTTTCCCACCTGAATTCCACGTTATTCTTCGTGAGAAGCGTCAGTGGTTCGGCGATCCGTGAAAAGTTTTTGACGAAGCGTCGGTAATAGGCACATAAACCGAGAAATCGGCGCACGGCCTTCTTGTCGGTGGGTGGCGCAAATTTGGTGACGGCAGCTGTTTTCCGCGGGTCTGGGCGCACTCCAGACTTGCTGATCACATGACCCAGAAACAAGAGCTCGTCATATGCGAATCTGCACTTTTCTGGCTTCAGGGTCAGTCCAGAGGTCTTGATTGCTTGAAGTACTGCCTCAAGCCGCCGGAGATGCTCGTCGAAGGTCGAGGAAAACACGACGACGTCGTCCAAATACACAAGGCACGTCTGCCACTTCAATCCGGCCAGTACGGTGTCCATGACACACTGGAACGTCGCAGGTGCCGAGCAAAGACCGAAAGGCATGACCTTGAATTCAAAGAGGCCGTCGGGTGTTATAAAGGCAGTCTTTTCACGGTCTCTCTCGTCGACTTCGATTTGCCAGTAGCCGGTCTTGAGGTCCATCGACGAAAAGTACGTCGCGTTGTGAAGTCGATCCAGGGTGTCGTCTATTCGTGGGAGGGGGTACACGTCCTTCTTCGTGATTTTGTTCAGGCGCCGATAATCAACGCAGAAGCGCAGTGTCCCGTCCTTCTTCTTCACTAACACCACGGGTGACGCCCACGGACTCTTGGACGGTTGGATGATGTTGTCGCGTAGCATCTCGTCGACTTGTTTCTTTATCGCGTCGCGCTCTCGAGTAGAAACTCTGTAGGGGCTCTGACGGAGTGGTCGAGAATTTTCTTCTGTTATAATGCGGTGCTTCGCGAGGGGCGTTTGTCGGACCCGCGATGACGACGAGAAACAGTCCTTGTATTGCAAGAGCAGGGTTTTGAGCTGGTCTTGCTTGGCCTTCGAAAGGATCGGGTTGACGTCAAAATCCGGTTCGGGACCTCTATTCGTCGAAGCAGGTTCGGCAGCATCGAAGAGGGCGAAAGCATCGCTGGCGGCTACACATTCGTCGATGTAGGCAACCGTCGTACCAAAGTTGAGGTGCCTATATTCGTGGCTGAAGTTTGTCAGCACTACTTTTGCTTTACCGTCACGCAGCTCGGCTATACCTCGTGCGACGCATATTTGACGGTTCAGGAGTAGGTGCTGATCACCCTCGATGACGCCTTCAAGGTTCGCAGGTTTTTCGGTGCCGACGGAAATAATGACGCTGGAGCGCGAAGGAATGGTCACCTGCTCTTCTATCACATTCAATGCATGGTTGCCTGGCATCGCGTGGGGCGGCAGCGCTTTGTCCGAGTTCAGTGTTATCGACTCAGACCTCAGGTCGATGACGGCGCCGTGGTCACTTAGGAAGTCCATTCCAAGTATCACATCCCTGGAGCAGTTTTGTAGGATTACAAAGCTCGCAGGATAAGTCCGGTTATTGATGGTGACTCTCGCCGTGCAGACACCAATCGGCGTTATCTGGTGGTCTCCAGCTGTCCGGATTTCGGGTCCACTCCAAGTGGTCTTTACTTTCTTCAGCTTGGTGGCGAACGGTCCACTAAAGACAGAATAGTCGGCTCCGGTGTCGACGAGGGCTGTGACGCTGTGGCCGTCGATAAGAACGTCGAGGTCGCTAGTTCGTCGTCTCGCGTTGCAGTTAGGTCGTGGCGTGGGGTCACGGCTGCGTCGGTGTGTTCCGCTGCTTCCATTTTGCGTCGTCGGGTCTTCTTCAGTCCGCGAGATTTCGTCGTCAGGGGTCTGTCTGGTTCGCGTCGTGTTCTGAAGGTTTCGTCGCGGCGTCGTCGTCGGCGGCGGAGGATCTTCGGTAGTTCGTCGTACAGCAACCGCACCTCCATTGGTTGCTGCCCTTAGTTTTCCGGATACGGGCTAGGCGACCGGCCCCGGTTTGGGCCAGTGTACGGCCGGCGGTGCGGTGACATGTAGCGGCCGGGCGACGGCGAGCGGGAAGGTCGTCGTTCTTGCCACTGTGTTCCGGTGAGGTAGTCGTCGATGTCGCGCGGCCGTTCGCCTGGCTGCGGGCGCGGCGCGTTGATACCGAATCCCCGTAGTCCCATCTGTCGGTACTGGCAGCGGCGGTACGTGTGGCCGGCCTCTCCGCAGTGGTAGCAGAGCGGGCGGTTGTCGGGGGCACGCCAGACATCGGTCTTCCTCGGGGTGCTGCGCTGGCCGACAGGTGGTCGGTAGGGCGTCGGTGGAGGCGGCGGCGTCTGGCGACGGTACTGCGGCGGTGTGGCGTCTTGGCGGGGGCGTGGAGGAGGAGCATGACGGCGGGCTGCAGCAGCATAGCTAATAGCTTGCGGCTGCGGCTCTGCTAGCTGAGGCGCGCCGAGTGAATGCTGGATCTCCTGGCGCACGACGTCGGCAATGGACTCTACTTGAGGTTGCGACGGAGGTAGAATTTTTCGCAACTCTTCTTGCACGATTGCTCGAATCGTCTCACGCAGGTGGGCGGGTCCTAGGGCTTGAACGTCGGCGTAGCTTGTAGCCGAGAAGCTGCGGTTGTATTGCCGCGTTCGCATCTCAAGCGTTTTCTCGATCGTGGAAGCCTCCGATGCGAATTCAGCGACCGTTTTCGGTGGGTTCCTTATCAATCCAGCGAAGAGTTCCTGTTTGACACCCCGCATGAGGAACCTCACTTTCTTCTCCTCGGGCATACTTGGGTCGGCGTGTCGAAACAGGCGATTCATCTCTTCCGTGTAGATGGCAATATTTTCGTTGGGCAGCTGCACACGGGTCTCCAGCATAGCCGCGGCCCGTTCCTTGCGGACCACGCTCGTGAACGTGCTTAGGAACGTCGTCCGAAAGAGATCCCATGTTTGTAGGGCGGATTCTCGGTTCTCGAACCACGTCCTCGCGGCGTCTTCTAGGTAGAAGTATACGTGGCGCAGCTTGTCCTCGCAGTTCCAGTTATTAAATGTTGAGACCCTTTCGAAGGTCTCGAGCCAAGTCTCGGGGTCTTCACATGGCGAACCACGGAACGTCGGCGGCTCCCTTGGTGGCTGCATCACGATCGCCGTAGGTGGCACTGCGTCAGTCATCGTCTCGGCGGTCGATGTGACGATCTTCGGCTGCCTGGCGTTTTCGGGAAGGAGCCCGTACTCTGGTTGCAGTCCCTTCTGCCGGCGGCTGGTTCGAGGATCCGGGTTGTCCTTAGAGTCGTCTTCTTCGCGGCTTGGGCTTGGGTCAGCGCTCCGCGGTGGCGTCCGGATCATGAAGCAGCACCTCCACCAGATGTCACGTGGTCGTGACGTCGACGAAGACAGCAGTCGGCGTTTGTAGGATGAAACTGTTTAATTGGCCGAACTTGTGGCCGGAAAATGAAAATGAGAACTAGAACTACAGCAATGCACGCTGTACAATGATAGCGGCGAACAGGGCGTCGTCCGTCGATCAACTGACAAGCGATCAAGCCCGTCGGCTTTTATACAGGCGCTATCGAATTTTCCAGCAATATCGCTGGTGGCGGCGTTATCTCTAGACAAGGCTGGAACATTCGCGTGCGGCTCGCAATCTTAACAAACCGATCTACAACAATCACGACGCTTCTAGAACACTACTTCGCGGACAGCGTCGAGCGTTGATAACCGTCCCTGCCGGTGAAACCCGAATACATCAAAACAAGACAAGAAGTGGGCGTGGCAATACTTTATGTATGTTCGTGCGTGCGTTTGTATGTGTGCGTGTATGTATGCGCAAGCAAAATTAAAAAATTTCGAGGGGGGGTTTGGACCCCCCCACCCCCCCCCCCCCCTTGGCTACGCCCCTGATGAGAGACGCTGTAGAAGAGGTATCTGGATAATTTCGACCACCCGGAGTTTTTCAGCGTGTACTGGCGCAGCACATGGGCATGCTTGCATTTGGTGTCCATAAAAATTCAGCTCGAAAGGCTGTGTTTCGGTCGCACAGCCTTGCTCACGATGTTCACTGAATTATCTGCTTAGTAATTATATACAAGAATATCACGCACTCGAGACTACATGCTTTGGTAATCCCCTCAGAAACAGTCTCACTCAGTCGGGACTATGGTCATGTTCTCTACTGCGTGGTAATACACACCTCTCCGTTTTGCTGTCTTCATGGCTCATATTTGAACACAGTAGTCCTACGCCATGTTGGCACCTGCTACATATTGCCACGCCCGCTTCTTCTTTTATTTCGATGTGTTCGAGTTTGACCAGCAAGGACGGTTATCAACGCTCGACGCTGGCCCCGAAGCAGTGTTCGAGAAGCTTCACGATTTTGGTAGATCGTTTTGTTAAGATTGCGCGCCGCACGCGAATGTTCCAGCTTTCTCGAGAGATAACGCCGCCATCAGCGATATTGCTGGAAAGTTCCATAGCGCCTGTATAAAAGCCAACGCGCTTGACCGCTTGTCAGTTGATCGACGGACGACGCCCTGTTCGCCGCTATCATTGTACAGCGTGTATTGCTGTAGTTCTAGTTCTCATTTTCCGGCCACAAGTTCGGCCAAATAAACAGTTTCATCCTGCAAACGCCGACTGCTGTCTTCGTTGACGTCACGACCACGTGACATCTGGTGGAGGTGCTGCTTCTTCCATGATCCGGACGCCCCCGCGAAGCGCTGACCCAAGCCCAAGCCGCGACGAGGACGACGGCAAGGAGAACCCGGATCGTCGAACAAGCCGCAGGCAGAAGGGACTGCCGCCAGAGCACGGGCTCCTTCCCGAAAAAGACAGACAGCCGCAGATCCGAACATCGACCGCAGCGACGATGACCGACCCCGTGCAGCCTGCGCCGATCCTTCTTCGGCATCCCAAGGAGCCGCCAACCTTCCGCGGATCGTCGTTTGAAGACCCGGAGACCTGGCTTGAAACATACGACCGTGTCGCCGCCTTTAACAACTGGACCAATGAAGACAAGCTGCGTCACGTGTACTTTTACCTCGAAGACGCGGCCAGAACCTGGTTTGAGAATCGGGAGTCATCAATGCAGACCTGGGATCTTTTCCGCAGCGCATTCCTGCACACGTTCACAAGCGTCGTCCGCAGGGAAAGAGCCGCTTCTTTGCTGGAGACCCGGGTGCAGCTGCCAAACGAAAACGTCACCATCTTCACGGAAGAGATGACTCGACTTTTCCGTCAGGCCGACGCTGCGATGGCGGAAGACAAAAAAGTTCGCCTGCTCATGCGGGGTGTCAAACAAGAACTTTTCGCGGGACTTGTCCGCAACCCGCCCACGACGGTCGCCGAATTCCTCACCGAGGCTACGACTATTGAGAAGACACTGGACATGCGGACGAAACAATACAACCGCTCGACGCTGTCTGCAACCAATTTCGAAGTGCACTCACTAGCCACCGACGACTTGCGCGAAACCATCCGAGCGATCGTGCGGGAGGAGTTGCGCAAGCTGTTACCTTCGCCGCAGCCTCAAGTGGATTCGATCGCAGACATTGTCCGCGAGGAAATCAAAGAGTCACTGGGTGTTCCTCAGCCGGCACCGCCGCAGCTTCAAGCAATGAGCTATGCTGCTGCAGCCCGACGCAACGCCCCCCCTCCTCGCCCACGTCAAGACGTCGCGCCGCCCCAGCAGTTCCGCCGCCAGGCACCACCGCCGCCACCACCGACGTCATATCGCCCGCCAGCCGGTCAGCGATACACACCGAGGAAGACCGACGTTTGGCGCGCCCCCGACCATCGTCCACTCTGCTACCACTGCGGAGAAGCCGGCCACACCTACCGCCGCTGCCATTATCGACAGATGGGATTGCGTGGGTTCGCCGTCGACGCGCCACGTCCACAGCAGGGGGAACGACCACGTGACATCGCCGACTACCTTGCAGGAACGCGGTGGACCCCCCGAGGACCTTCCCGATCGCCGTCGCCAGGCCGCTACGCCTCTCCCCAACGCCGACCATACACTGGCCCAACCCGGGGCCGGTCACCTAGCCCGCATCCGGAAAACTAAGGGCAGCAACCGATGGAGGTGCGGTTGCTGTACGACGAACTACCGAAGACCCTCCGCCGCCGACGCCACCGCCACGACGAAGGCTTCAGGACACGACGCGAACCCCTGACGACGAAACCTCGCGGACCGAAGTAGACCTGACGACGCAACGTGGAAGCAGCGGAACAAACCGACGTAGCCGTGACCCGACGCCACGACCTAACTGCAACGCAAGACGACGAACTAGCGACCTCGACGTTCTTATCGACGGCCACAGCGTCACAGCCCTCGTCGACACCGGAGCCGACTATTCTGTCATCAGTGGACCGTTCGCCACGAAGCTGAAGAAAGTTAGGACAGCCTGGGAAGGCCCCGAAATCCGGACAGCTGGAGGTCACCTTGTAACCCCGGAGGGAATCTGCACAGCGAGACTCACCATTAACAACCGGATTTATCCCGCGAACTTCGTAATCCTGCCGCGTTGCTCGAGAGATGTCATCCTTGGTATGGACTTCTTAGGCCTTCATGGTGCAATCATCGACCTGAGGTCTAAGTCAATAACACTGTCCACGGAAAACGCACTACCGCCGCACACTCCGCCAAGAAAGCACGCCTTGAATGTGCTGGAAGACCAGGTCACCATTCCCCCTCGCTCCAGCGTCATCATTTCCGTCGGCACTCAAAAATCAGCAGACCTGGAAGGCGTTGTTGAAGGCGACCAGCACCACTTGATTAACCGCAAGATTTGCGTCGCAAGAGGAGTAGCAGAGCTGCGGGCTGGGAAAGCAACAGTTATGCTCACGAATTTCAGCAACGAGTACAAGCACGTGAGCAAAGGCACGACGGTCGCCTACATCGAAGAAATCGTAGAAGCCAGCAATGCTTTCGGCCTCACCGATTCTCCCGAGCCTACTCCGACGAATAAAGCGCCGCAACCAGCTTTCGACATCAATCCCAGCCTTCAGAAGCACAAAAAAGAACAGCTCAAAACTCTGCTCTTGCAATACAAAGACTGCTTTTCGTCGTCGTCAAGAATTCGGCAGACTCCCGTGGCAAAACATCGCATCATAACAGAGGAAAGCGCCAGACCACTCCGTCAGAGCCCGTACAGAGTTTCGACTCGAGAACGCGAGGCCGTGAAGAAACAGGTCGACGAAATGCTACGCGACATCATTCAGCCGTCGAAGAGTCCGTGGGCATCTCCGGTGGTGCTAGTGAAGAAGAAGGATGGGACTCTACGTTTTTGCGTCGATTATCGTCGCCTGAACAAAGTCACGAAGAAGGACGTGTATCCCCTTCCCCGGATAGACGACACCCTGGATCGATTACACAACGCAAAGTACTTTTCGTCGATGGACCTCAAGACCGGTTACTGGCAAATAGAAGTCGACGAGAGAGACCGAGAAAAGACTGCTTTCATAACACCAGACGGCCTGTTCGAGTTCAAGGTCATGCCCTTTGGTCTTTGCTCGGCACCTGCGACTTTTCAACGGGTTATGGATACAGTACTGGCCGGCTTGAAGTGGAAGACGTGTCTCGTGTACTTGGACGACGTCGTTGTGTTTTCCTCAAACTTCGACGAACACCTTCGGCGCCTTGAAGTTGTACTTCAAGCAATCAAGACCTCCGGACTCACCTTGAAGCCTGAAAAGTGCCGCTTCGCATACGAGGAGCTCTTGTTCTTGGGTCACGTGATCAGCAAGGATGGTGTTCGCCCGGACCCGCGGAAAACAGCTGCCATCGCTGACTTCCCGACGCCCACCGACAAGAAGGCCGTACGCCGTTTTCTCGGCTTGTGCGCCTATTACAGACGTTTCGTCAAGGAATTTTCACGGATCGCCGAGCCACTGACGCAACTCACGAAGGCCGACGTCGAATTCAGGTGGGAGACGTCGCAAGTTCAATCATTTCAAGAACTGAAACGACGCCTGCAGACGCCTCCCATACTTGCGCATTTCGACGAATACGCCGATACGGAAATCCACACCGACGCAAGCAGCGTAGGACTCGGCGCCGTCCTTGTGCAAAAGACCGACGGATTCGAAAGGGTCATCAGTTATGCTAGCCGGTCGCTATCAAAGGCAGAAATCAACTACTCCACAACAGAAAAGGAGTGCCTGGCCATCATCTGGGCTACATCGAAGTTTCGCCCCTACCTCTACGGCCGGCCCTTCAAGGTTGTGAGCGACCACCACGCCTTGTGTTGGCTAGCTAACTTGAAGGACCCTTCAGGTCGCCTCGCACGGTGGAGCCTACGACTTCAAGAATTTGACATAACCGTCGTTTACAAGTCCGGAAGAAAACACTCCGACGCTGACTGCCTGTCCCGCGCCCCCGTCGACCCACCGCCGCAGGACGACATGGAGTATGACTGCTTCTTGGGAACCATAAGTGTCGAAGACTTCGCCGAACGACAGCGAGCGGACCCAGAACTCAGAGGCCTTGTGGAATACCTCGAGGGCAGGACCACCGTCGTTCCCAAGGTATTCACGCGAGGACTGACTTCGTTTTTCTTGCGCAACGGTGTTCTCCTTAAGAAGAACTTCTCGTCGCTTCGAGCCGATTCCCTTCTCGTAGTGCCCTCGACATTGCGACCAGAGGTCCTCCAGGCTCTGCATGACGACCCGACGTCTGGACACCTGGGTGTTTCTCGGACGCTCGCAAGAATACAGGAAAAGTACTACTGGCCGCGCCTTGTCGCCGACGTAACTCGCTACGTCAAGACCTGCCGGGTCTGTCAGCGACGCAAGACACCGCCGACTAGGCCAGCCGGACTTCTGCAGCCTATCGAGCCACCTCGACGGCCGTTCCAGCAAATTGGGATGGACTTACTGGGGCCGTTCCCGACGTCCAATACCGGGAACAAATGGATCGTCGTAGCTACCGACTACCTCACCCGCTACGCCGAGACAAGGGCCCTACCCAGAGGCAGTGCCGCCGAGGTAGCGAAGTTCTTCGTTGAGAACATCCTCCTGCGTCATGGCGCCCCAGAGGTCCTCATCACCGACAGAGGTACGGCGTTTACGGCTGACCTAACTCAGGCAATACTGAGATACAGCCAAACAAGCCACCGCCGGACCACAGCGTACCACCCACAGACCAATGGCCTCACCGAGCGGCTAAACAAGACCATCGCCGACATGCTGGCCATGTATGTCGACGTCGAACACAAGACGTGGGATGCCATCCTTCCGTATGTGACCTTCGCATACAACACGGCCATGCAAGAAACGACGCAAATGACGCCGTACACGCTGGTCTACGGAAGGAGCCCGGCAACGACGCTCGACGCAATGCTGCCAACCGCCACCGACGAAGACGACCTCGACGTTGCCGCCTATTTGCAACGCGCCGAAGAAGCTCGACAGCTCGCCCGCCTGCGCATCAAGAACCAGCAGAGGGTCGACAGCCGTCACTATAATCTTCGACGGCGCCACATGGAGTACCAACCCGGTGACCGTGTGTGGGTCTGGACGCCGATACGCCGACGTGGGCTCAGTGAAAAACTTCTTCGGCGATACTTCGGGCCATACAAGGTGCTTCGACGTCACGGCGCTCTTGACTACGAGGTCGTCCCGGACGGAATTACGAACTCCCAGCGACGCCGCGCACGACCTGAAGTCGTCCATGTCGTGCGCCTTAAGCCGTTTTTTGCGCGTTAGCGAACCTGGGGACTCTACTTTTTCCTTTGTTATTGTAATTTATTTGTGTATGCACTTGCTTTTTCCTTTCCATGTTGCAAGCATCGGGACGATGCTTTTTCAGAGGGGGGCAATGCCACGCCCGCTTCTTCTTTTATTTTGATGTGTTCGAGTTTGACCAGCAAGGACGGTTATCAACGCTCGACGCTGGCCCCGAAGCAGTGTTCGAGAAGCTTCACGATTTTGGTAGATCGTTTTGTTAAGATTGCGCGCCGCACGCGAATGTTCCAGCTTTCTCGAGAGATAACGCCGCCATCAGCGATATTGCTGGAAAGTTCCATAGCGCCTGTATAAAAGCCAACGCGCTTGACCGCTTGTCAGTTGATCGACGGACGACGCCCTGTTCGCCGCTATCATTGTACAGCGTGTATTGCTGTAGTTCTAGTTCTCATTTTCCGGCCACAAGTTCGGCCAAATAAACAGTTTCATCCTGCAAACGCCGACTGCTGTCTTCGTTGACGTCACGACCACGTGACAATATTCTTCTCTTTTTTTTGCTCCGACCCATACACCCTCGCAGTGGAATTACGCGAACAATTATATTTTTCAGTGGTCACGAGTCTCACGCCACGCCATTGTGCAACAGTTTCTAAGTTCTTGATGTTTCCAACCTCTCAATTTTCTTTCTCATTCCAAACGTATTGCCTAGCCAAACATCATGAACAAAAACAGCCCAAATATGTTCAGAAAATTTCTTCGTGGAATTGCATCCCGGCAACTGCGACAGAGTCCAGCCGTTCATCGCTTCCGCCTTTGAACACCGTACCACGCCAGACCATCTTTTAAAATCTATTCTTCTGTACGTTGACCCCACGAGGTCAGCCTTGGACACTACCGAGGACACTACCTTCCTGAAGAAGCCTGCTGCCTCAACATCCAATGCGTTTTGGCTTGCCAAGGGCACTGTAAAACTACTGTGGTTTATGCTAGCATGGACGTAGCAATGCATTTTTTGCTGGTGGCGTTGTTGGAAAGCTGAAAATGATTTTCAAGCATTTAGTATTCTGCATCCACGAGAAAAAAATCACAGCATATCCACGGAGTGAATGATGATGAGTGGGCGAAGCTGCGGAGGTTCATCGGTAAACCGTGAATCTTCCGTGAATTCTGCCCAGTACATCATCACCGACGTGAGATCGGGCGCGTTTATACTAAAGGTTCGATGAGTTATGACGACTTGCGGCTCACTTTAATTTTACATGTACGCTGTGAATTTTCATTGTTTAGAAAACCATTGCTTTAGAAAACATCTGGTGTCTTTCGTTAAGCAGCTGGCGTCTTTTCGTTTTGCTTTAGAAACATCTGGCGTTCTTTCGTTTTGCTTTTACAAAACATCTGGCGTCTCTCGTTGGTTTATTTCATCAATCAACGGCGTTTTGAACAAAATTTTTATTGTTTATTCACGCACAGGAGAAATCTCACCAGGCACTACCTTGGAGGTAAACAATGGCTGCTAATGGGAATGAGAGACAGAAGAAGTCGGCTTTTAGCTAACACTTACACTTCTACTTCTACTAACGTTTCCTACTGGAACATGCCAATGGTTGCTAATGGGGAATGAGAGACAGAAGAATTCGGCTTTTAGTTAACGCGCACGCTGCGAATTTTTTATTGTTCAACAACGCACATGAAAAATCTCCCACCGGCACCACCTTGGAGGTCAAAGCGTAAGACTGGTTACGCACTACGACTACTACGACTACGAGGGACGAACGGGTGCCGCCTTAAGGAGCTTCGCCCCTAAAATGATCGGATTGTTAGTAAACGCTCAAGCCACAGCACGTCCTTCTATCGGCGCATTTTTAGATGCGAAGTATCTTATGGCGGAGTTCAATCCGGGTGTGGTGGTGGTGGTGGTAGTGTGCGGCGTGACCATCCTTACTGCGCATGCGCATACCCTCTCCACTCACTTTCCCATCCCCCTCTCCACTTTCCCTCTTCCCTCCCCGTTTCCACTCTTCCTCTGAAACGCGCGCTAGACATGCCTAAATTCCCTCTGCGCAACGCCGCGATGAGCACCAGCGCATGCGCGACCCACCCCCACTCTCTCCTCCCCTACGCTGCCCCCCTCTCGCACGCCTGTCGACCGCGTTCCCCACTCGCCCTGTGAGAATTAACGGCCAGGCTAGAGGAAGACGCACGTAGCGTTCCTCTTCGCGTTCCACGACACGAGGTCGGTAGCATGCCCAACGAACGCCAACGGATCGCAATCGTGCAAGTGCTCCGGCTTCGCATCGCCTCATGGTCCCCTTTCGCAGGAAATGGTGTAATTTTAGATGCGAAGTATCTTAAGGCAGGGAGACACGATCTCTCCAATGCTATTCACCGCGTGTTTACAGGAGGTTTTCAGGGCCCTAGATTGGGAAGAATTAGGGATAAGAGTTAATGGAGAGTATCTCAGTAACCTGCGATTCGCTGATGACATTGCATTGATGAGTAACGCGGGAGACGAATTACAGCTCATGATTACTGAACTGGATACGGAAAGTAGAAGAGTAGGTCTGAAAATTAATATGCATAAAACTAAAGTAATGTGGAATAATCTTGGCAGAGAACAGCGCTTTGCGATAGGTGGCGAGACGCTGGAAGTTGTAAAGGAGTACGTCTACTTAGGACAGGTAGTAACCGCGGAGCCGAACCATGAGAGTGAAATAACTAGGAGAATAAGGATGGGATGGGGCTCATTCGGCAAGCACTATCAAATCATGAATGGTAGTCTACCACTATCTCTCAAGAGGAAGGTATATAACAGCTGCATCTTACCGGTACTTACCTACGGAGCAGAAACCTGGAGACTTACAAAGAGGGTTCAACTTAAATTGAGGACGACGCAGCGAGCGATGGAAAGGAAAATGATAGGTGTAACCTTAAGAGACAGGAAGAGAGCAGAGTGGGTCAGGGAACAAACGGGGGTTAAGGATATCATAGTTGAAATTAAGAAGAAGAAATGGATATGGGCCGGCCACGTAGCACGTCGGCAGGATAACCGGTGGTCATTAAGGGTAACTGACTGGATTCCAAGAGATGGCAAACGCGTGAGGGGGAGACAAAAAATTAGGTGGGGAGATGAGATTAAGAAGTTTGCAGGTATAACGTGGCAGCAGAAAGCACAGGACCGAGTTGATTGGCGGAACATGGGAGAGGCCTTTGCCCTGCAGTGGGCGTAGACAGGCTGATGATGATGATCTTAAGGCGGAGCTCAAACCGGTGGTGGTGGTGTGCGGCGTGACCACCCTTACTGCGCATGCGCATACCCTCTCCACTCACCCTCTCCCCTTCCCCTCTCCACTCTCCCTCGCCACTTTCCCTCTCCACTCTCCCTCTCCACCTTCCCTCTCCCCTCCTTCTGTCCCATATCCCTCTCCCCTCCCTCCCCTCTCCCATACCCTCCCTCCGCTCTCCACATTCCCTCACCCCTTCTCCTCTCCACTTTACCTCTACACTATCCCTCTCCACGTTCCCTCTCCCGTCCCCCTTTCCACTCTTCCTCTGAAACGCGGGCTAGACATGCCGAAATTCTCTCCTGCGCAACGCCGCGTTGAGCTCGAGCGCATGCTTGTCCCCTCCAATTGTCCCTCCTCTCCTACGCTGCCCACCTCTCGCCCGCCTGTCGACCGCGTTCCCCGCTCGCCCTGTGAGAATTAACGGCCAGGCTAGATGGAAGACTACGGGCGTAGCGTCCTTCTTCGCGTTCCACGACGCGAGGTCGGTAGCATGGCCAAGGAACGCCAACGGAACGCGATCGTGCAAGTGCTCCGGCTTCGCATCGCCTCATGGTCCCCTTTAGCGGGAGATGGTGTAAGTTTTTTATATCGGCTGACGTAATGTTACACTATGGGTGTTTAACTTACGTAGGGTGCGCTTTCCTTATCGTTTGTGCAATTAGTCCACTCATGAGTCGCCTCACCGAGGGTCACTCAGATTCAGATCTAGCTGTGAGTCTGAACGAGTCCAGGTCAGTAATATTTTGGTGAGTTTGAGACAGAGTAAAACGCGATAACTTAATAGGACCGTGTTCGTATCGCCTTCCCAATCGCTAGCCTCGCTTCGCTTCTCGGTCGACACCTTAGCTTTACTGCAAAGAAAGCCAAAGTTCAGAAACGCGCCGGCTCCTATATCCGTGTATGCGGCGCGACGGAACACGGAAAGAGCGCCCGTTAGAGCGCCTCACTGGCGGTGGAGGAGGAGCATCGAGGCACCCTAGCTTCCGTTAATGCCCCCGAAACTTCGTAAAGTAGCGACACTCTCCTCCTCCGCTCTCATTCCTCCTCGGTCTCCTCTCCTTCGCACTCTCTTTTCGTAAGTGGCGCCACCTACCTTGCTGCTGCGTAGCAGACGCCCTTTCGCATAGATAGCGCTTTAGCGCCAGTGGGCCCTCTGCGCATTCTCGCGGTCCTAATCAAGCCGCTGAGGAACCTCCGAGGTGTGCGCACCACCAACGCTAAATGGCGTATATAAATAGCTGGCGGTTAGTACGCTCGATGATGTATGCGTAGTGGCCAAGCGGCTAAACTGATTGCGCCACGGAGCCGAGCGGGCGCAGGTTCGAATCCCCGGTCCCACTCAAATGGAAGATTCTTCTTATTATATATAATGTTTTTTTCATTTGCATCTACCTAAAATTTTCGCCCACAGACAACGCTGACTTGTAGCTGACAACTAAAGATGACGCCGCCGACATCGACACCGGCATTACTGCGAAACGTGCTCTTCAACGTTCTCGCGTTAAAAATGCTTTTGTCACTTTACGGCAGAAGCACTGCAGGCAGTTTTCTTGCTTGTGTTAGTCATGAGATCTTGACACAGCACGCGCATCAGATAGAACTACACCTAACTACGATTGAGACAGGTCAAATATATGGTTATTTTTGTTCGAAAATAATTTCTGTAGCGTTAAATTTCTCACTTAGAAATAATAAATAGAAGTGCTTTTAAAGTCAAGTATATTTAGCACGCTTCATGTTGTCGTCAAGTATCGTCCAGCTCTTTTGTCTTGATCTTGTTTGTATGGAGAACTGCTCACGTGATATATAGCTTATTATTTATTATTGATTTGCAGACAATCATTGAATCATCAGTTTCAATGACCTGCCAGTACTCGGTGTATATATATGCGCCACTGCCATAACTCGAAATTTCACAGGATGTAAGTAGTCAAGAAGCCATTGATTCATAACTGCGTCAAAGTGCGACTTCTACTATGGTTATATGGTACTTCGATAATGCCACAATTGCTTGCTTATTACCTGCTCTGAAAGTGAATATCGACATTGTGTACTCCCGAGCAGAGCCTTGTTTGGTCATCGTATGTTAAAATTAGTATATAGTTGAGTTTTGTGGACGAGTAAAATGGTAATAGACCTCCTGACCCGAATGTCGCGGCATTCAATTCTGGTCACTGCGGCCGAATTTCCAGGAGGCGAAATGCTAGAGGCCCGTGTATTTAGATTTTGGTGCACGTTAAACACTCCCAGTGGTAAAAATTTCCGGCGCTCTCCACTAAGGCGTCCCTCATAATCATATCCTGGTTTTGGGACTTATACCCCAAGAATTATTGAATATTATTGAAGATTCTTACCATTTCGATCATGCTCTTGTATACTCCTCGTCATCATTATCACCAGGTAGAGGATATGAAGAGAAGATAAAATAATGTAGTTTTGATGCAGAATATCCAACAAATCTTGATTATCATAACAGCCTTCATGGACTACTTCTTATTTACCTTCGGTAAAGTTGCACCGTATGGGAGTTCCTCAAATTGACTGAACATTATGAAACACTCTTAACGCAGCTGATGTCGAATTATTTCAAAATATTAGATGATTTGGTTTTCAGTAAGGTGTTCCGAAGGTCTCTAAATTGGAAACGCGTGATCATATTTTAAGTATCACAGCTGTAGTTCTTGTCACTTAAAGTACACACCGCCGCGCTGTCGGCTTTAGCAGAAATTTGGCGACTTGGAATGGCATATACCGCCCTTTCCTGATTAACAGTTTCTGGCATAGCCATGCGTGAGAAAAATAGGGACCTGGGACTTAGAACCTGTTGGCCGGAAACGGACAGCTCATACCGCGACTATGACCTGAAAACTGGACTGTTACGCCTACAACTTTTCGAAGGCGCTGGAGGTGTATTGCATCACAACGCTTTGATAATTATGTCGTGGTTTGAATTCCCCACCAAGTCACTGACGCCGCCGGTTCAGACAGTCCTGACATAGGAAACTATATGACGCGACAAGTAATCAACATCTCTATATACATCTGTGCCTCAATTTGCCGATTTATCACCCATTTCACTTCTAATCTATCTGAATACAGACGTAAAAATGAAAAAAAGACTGATTCTTCAGCGAATCATAATCCAATCTCAAGTGACGTTATCATTCATTACCCAACAATATATTAACACTCACGAAACGATGCCGTAATTGTCATATGCATCTGTACCTCGACAAATGCATATCCATGACTTCCCTGAAATTACACCCTCATCAACCACTTCTGCAGTACAGATACAGCCCTACTAAACAACAGCACGTTGTATATATCTATCGTAGGGAAGAAGATCATATGCAGCAGTGGGCCAAGACCTTAGCTGAAAGAGCCGAGCGCGAGCTGTTGGCGCTTGGACTGTGATTCTTGTGTTGGTTTTCGCCGCCCGCCTTCAGCGTCCGTGAGCCTCCTTCTGAAGTGGTATTTTTCGCCAATAAAGCCCGTTTCAGAGTGGTGGAGGTGCGGGGTACTCTACCTGGAACTCCGCAACAGGAGACTGCCCTCTCTCCCAGAAATGGCCGACGAAACCACCCAGCAAGGCACGACCCAACCTCCGATGGTCATCGTGCTCACTGCGCTACGCCTGCGCGATCCACCTTTCTTTCACGGCACCGATGAACAAGACGTCGGAGATTGGCTGTCCACATTCAGAAAGATTGGCGCGAATAAGTTGGACGATTCGTCGATACTTCAATATGTGTCCTTCTACTTGAAAGAGGTCGCAAGCTTCTACTGAAAGAGGTCACAACCGCCAATCGCAATTCGCCACTTGGAGTGCCTTTAAGCAACACAGTGCCGATGTGTTTGGTCACCCCGAGGTACGGAAGCTCCTTGCTGAACAGCGCCTTCGAGGGCGTGCACAGCTGCAGGGAGAAAGCTTGACAAGTTACATCGAAGACGTACTGGACTTGTGCAAGCGCCTTAGCCCTTCGATGAATGAAGGAGACAAGATCAAACACGTCTTGAAGGGCATAGACGACGACGCCTTTCAGATATTGCTCGCCAAGGACCCGCCGACTGTGTGAAGTCGCCACTCTGTGCCAGAGTTTCGACGAACTGTGGAAACAACGGGCCTTGGCGCGGCGTGCGGCGGCTACAGAGAACACTCTCGCGGCGTTGATTCTCGGTGGTGAGCACAACACGCTGCTTTCAGAAATCAAACGATATGTGCGCGAAGAAGTGGCTCGACAACTGTCGTGCCTGTCGTACTTACCGACAACGGAACACACTATTGAGCGTCTCACGCCTGCCATCCGACAGGTTATACAAAAGCAGGTCTCCGAGGCACTGCCGTCCGCCTCTCAGCCAACATCAGTCGCCGCGCGACTGAGTTATGCGGCCGTTGCTGCTACTCCACCGTGACCTCTACCTGTGTCAACTGCCCAACCTGTGTGAGCGCCAACGACGTCATTTCCTGGTACTCAGCAGTGACACCCCTGGCGCACACTTGACAATCGCCCAATCTGCTAGGCATGCGGGTACCCAGGCCATGTCACGCACTTCTGTCGCCAGCGCTTCGCAGCGACCCCGGCTGCACCGAGATACGCCAACTACTCTTTCCGGGCCCCGTACGACGTGCAACGAGAACTGCCCCCTCAACGTGACCGACTACCAGCTGAACGTGACCCGCTACCACCCGACCGAGACTGCCAACCTGCTCCCGAGTACCGATTCTTCGCTCCCCGTCCCTCACCCTGACCACGGAGCCGTTCTCTGTCACCCCTGCGTCGCCGACCGAGCCAAGGGGCTCGGTCGGCGATGTGTCTCTCCGACGCTGCGTCGAGCTGCGTCGTCGTCACATTGTACAAGTCCTTGCCTGCCTCCCGCCAATGTTATGAAAGTGTTTTTCGAAGGTATATGAACTCTCGTGCTTGTTGACACCGGTGCTGCCATATCTGTGATGACCCGAAATCTGTGCCGCTCTCTACGAAAAGTAACGACGCCGCCTTCCGAGTTTTCGCTGAGTACAGCAAGCGCGCAACAAATTCGACCGGTTGGAGCATGTACGGCCAGAGTCATAATTCAGATCGTTTTTTATGACATAGAGTTTCTCGTGCGGGCCACCTGTTCTCACGACGTGATACTCCTATGGGATTTCTAGTCGCGCCAGCACGCCGTCATTGACTGCGCTCGCGCTCAGGTGGAACTTTTGGTGTTTTCCGATGCCCCGTCCACTGACACCGAACGATCTCGCGTTGGCAAGCTCCTTGTTGCCACCGACACTGACGTTCCCCCTCTTAGGGCCGTCGTTGTCCCTGTCTATTGCACCTAATGTTCTGGCTCCACATTGCGCTCACGCCATCTCCGGTTTTCAGCTGCCGCCACGGCACGTCTCTGCCATATGCCGCTGTGCCACCTTACCAAGATGTGACTGGAATTGTCGTTTGCAACCCCAGCGTATGCCCTCTCACCTTACATACTATTCACGAGACGCTTGGCCACGTTCACCCTGTAGAGGACAATGTTATAGTGCCCATTGAATCCCTCGAAGCTGGCCGAAAACTTCAATTGAACGCTGTCACACCTCGTTTTAGCCGGATGGCATCTCCTCGAATATGTTCAACCGCTCCATCGACAGCAAGCTTCCTCCAGATCAACGGGAACAGCTTATCACCCTTCTGCATGAATTTCGAGATTCGTTCGACCTTCCGCAGAAGGCACTGAGCCAAACAAACACAGTTGCTCAAACAATCCACACTGGAACTCACCCTCCTTTGCGTCAACGGCCCTACCGGGTATCACCGAAGGAACGTACTATAATTGCGGAGCAAGTCGATGACATGCTTCAGCGCGGTGTCATCACGCCTTCTTACAGCCCCTGTTCTTCCCCTGTTGTACTAGTTAGGAAAAATGACGGTTCAATTAGGTTTTGTGTGGACTACCGACGACTAAAGAAAATTACGCGGAAAGATGTCTACCCTCTTCCCCGCATCGACGACGCCATCGATTGCCTACAAGGTGCCGAATTCTTTTGTTCACTGGCCTTACGTTCGGGTTACTGGCAGGTCCCGATAGCTGAGTGTGCCCGACCCAAGACAGCGTTCGTTACGCCAGATGGCCTATACGAATTCACGGTAATGCCGTTCGGTCTGGGCAATGCGCCTGCAACTTTTGAACGGATGATGAACAGCATTCTAAGTGGCCTAAAGTGGCAGACATGTTTATGCTACCTTGATGATGTTGTCGTCTTTTCCCCAGATTTTCCTACACACATCCACCGTTTGCGCACCATTCTTCAGTGCCTTCCTAAGGCAAACCTTCAGCTTAATCTGAAGAAATGCCGCTTCGGGGCTCGCCAACTCACAATACTTGGCCATGTTGTGTCAAAGGATGGAATTTTCTCGCACCCGGACAACCTTCGTGCAGTAGCCGAGTTTCCGAAACCGACTACACTCAAAGAACTTAGGAACTTCATCAGCTGGTGCTCATATTTTCGTCGTTTCGTCCGTAACTTGCATCGATAATAGCACCACTGACGCAACAACTAGCTGGCCCTGCTAATATTTCTAATTGGACCACAGCATGTGATGAAGCCTTCCGTATACTCCGCCCCCTGCTTACGTCACCACCCATTCTGCGCCATTATGACCCAACTGCTCCGACTGAAGTGCACACAGACGGTAGTGGCGTTGGTCTTGGCGAAGTACTCCGCAACGTAAGCCCGGCACTCCAGAGTACGTCGTCGTATATGCTAGCAGCGCACTCACAAAAGCGAAGGATAACTACTCAGTCACCGAGAAAGAGGGCCTCGCAATTATGTGGGCGTGAAGTAAGTTTCGTCCATACTTGTACGGACAGCGTTTTGACGTGGATGGATGGATGGATGCTATGAGCGTCCCCTTTATAATGGGGTGGTGACATGTCTGCCACCAGGCTTGAAGAAAAAAAAAGAAAAAAAAACTTCCTTGTTTCAAGTTGGCTTAATACCTTATCTACACTGATTACATCTATGTTATTATACAAAAAATATAAATTCATGGTCCATCTCTCTACCTCTTAAGGCAGAATGACCTTATTTTTCCCCATTATTTATTTTTGTACTTTATCTGTTTCTGCCACCAGTTCTCTAAGCGTCTCTCACTTATTTCTATCGCGGACGTATTCAGCTTTCCATTGTTGTCCCTAAAACCCAAGGCTTCATGTAGACTCGTGCCCACACGTATACCTGGGTGAATATCGCCACATTCAATCAGTACATGTTCCATCGCTTCCTTAGTTCCTCAGCAGCATGTACATTGTTCTTCTTCGTTACTGAATCTCGCTTTATAACTACGCGTTCTAAAGCAGCCCGACCTTGCTTCAAACAGCAAAGCGCTTCCCCTGGAATTATCATAAAACCTTTCCCTCCTTATTTCCTTTTTCCCCTTTCGGTAGTTACTCAGAGCCGCCTTTTTTTCCATCGCTGCCATCCAATAAGTCTTCTCCGCCTCTCTGACCTTCCGCTTAATGCTCCTTGTTGCCATATCGCCCGCACTGCTAGCCGTATATTTACTGGTGAGCCTCCTAGTTCTTTTTCTCCACTGCGTGTCAACGCTTTTTCTATACAAATACCTGAAAACATTCTCTGCCCATCTACTCTTCTTCATTTTCCTCAGCCTCTCTTCGAATCTCATTTTGCTCTGAGCTTCCCTCACTTGAGCCTGTCCATCCCATATCACCCTTTACAGCCTCATTTGTCGTCTTCCCGTGAGCGCCCAACGCGAGGCGGCCCACCATCCCTTCATTTACATCCATTCCTGATTGTACCTGACTTCATACACACCACTGAGTTCCCTAATGTAAGCCCCGGGACCATCACACCCTTCCACAGCCCTCGAAGCACCTCGTACCTATTGTATCCCCATGAAGCTCTGTGCTTCATAATTGCAGCATTCCTCTTTCCCTTTGCTACCGATGCTTTCTCTTGTACCTCCATATATCTGTCCCTCTCATTCACACATACTCCGAGGTACTTGTACTCGCTTACCCTCGGTATTTTTTGGCCCTGTATTATGACCGCATGATCTTCGTGATCATTGAATACCATCAATCCGCATTTTGTTGCACTAAATCCTAGTCCTAGAGCCTCACATTCCCTTCCGCATATATCTGCCAGTCGCTGTATATCATCTTGACTGTCCGCAAATAAGACAATATCATCAGCATAAAACAGACCTGGAAGCTTCTGCTCAACCATCATGCCGACCTGTTTGTGTGACAAATTAAATCCAATGTTGCTACCTTCTAGCGCTTTTTCCTTCCTCAGCATGTACAGCATGAATAACAGCGGCGACAAAGGACATCCCTGTCTCAGCCACTTGCTAATTTCAACGCTGTACTTGCTACTTATTCCTTCCCATTCTATACAAATTGTATTTTCTCGGTATAAAAGCTGTATACAGTCGTCCCCTATGCCCACTTCTTCCAATATATCCCACAAAATTTCCTGATTAACGTTGTCATACGCCCGGGTGATATCTAAATATCCTACGTATAAGGGCCTGTTTTCTATTTTCGATATTTCTATACACTGTGTAAGAACAAACAGATTATCGTCTAACCGCCTGTCGATTCGAAATCCATTCGGAAGTTCTCCCAAAATATCATTTTGTTCTATCCACGCTTCTATTTTTAATTTTACTGACTGCATCGCCAACCTGTATAGCACCGATGTAATGGCTAGCGGTCTATACGAGAGAATGTTATCCTTTTCTCCCCTGCCTTTATAGATTAAGTTCATTCTACTTTTTCGCCAACTGTCTGGTATTTCCCTCTCCTGTTAGCACTTTTCTATGGCTTTCAGCAGCGTTCATGTCCCCTAGAATCATTATTTCGGCATCATGACCAAATTCCCTAATATCGGTGCTTATGCATTTCACTATCTCCAGATTCTTTTCTCTGCAATTATTCCCCGTCCACAAGTAAGCTACACCTAGCCACGTTTTCTTTCCACCTACTGTGCCCAAAACCCATATATGCTCTGAACACGTTTGTTCCACTCTATCCAATTTTGTTCTGCTATGAATTAGCATTCCAACACCCCCACCTCTCCTTTCTGATGTGATCCTGTTACATCCTTCCCAAATATAATTGTCAACATGTGGTGGCTCTTCCAAGTCTCTAAGGTGTGTTTCTGTAACCGCATAAACACCTATCTGTTCCTTGTTTAACTGTTCCTCAATCTCTAACCATTTTGCCTTTTTTTCTGCCACCCTGCATGTTAATGTATCTAATTGCAACACGCGACTTCTCCCTTTTACCTTTTTTCTGGTCGTAACTATGGTCCCTTGAATACTGGCTAGTCTACCGTCCGCAAGGCGCACCGTATGGAGAGGGGTTGACGCTTTCTAAATGACCCCGCAGGGGGCGCTGCGCGCTTTCGTAATGTCACCCTTTGCTCTCGCCTGCTTGTTCGTTGTGTTGCGGTGCTGTGGATCGTCCGTTGTGCTAATATGACCACAACTGCGACGGTGTGTTTGCTGGACTACGTGGACCTCACCTCATCAGTCTGCGGGAATGAATGACCATCCAACTGCAGCACAATTTTTAGTGATAGTTCACAGCATTTTATAACATTGCAAAACCACATAAATCAGGAAATTGTGCCCCAGAAGTTATCATTGCTCTGGCTTTCTCTTCCTGAGGTACAAACGGAAAGCAAGATTGCTGTACTGGATAATTTGATTGATGGAGGAATGTTTGGTGATGCTGAAAATGCACTGCAAGGTTGCGCCTTGCGCAATATCAGTTCGTCGGACCACGCGTTTTCTGTGACGGCAAAAAGCCATGAAATGCTTATTTATGATGTGGCAGGGTACACAGTAAGATCCCGAGGGATACTTCCTGTAATGAGTGTACATTGCTGCTCTCTGTGGAAAAGCGTGGTGCTGTGTATGATGCTTCTGAATCCACATCAAATTTCGACAATGGAGGTTTGATATACCCTTGGGGCCCTCTCAAGGATATTATAACCTTCCTTGAGAACAGCTTAACGACATTTTTCAGCGTAAATAAGCTACACGAGTAAAGAAGATGACTCTTAAGGGCCCCTGTTTTTTGTTTGTGAAACACACTATTTAATGAGAACTAAAAGACAATAATGCCAGGAAAAGCATACGGGATGTTATTTGTAGTCATTAGGATATAAATGTGAAGAAAGTAAAGTGGACGAAAGGATAACTTGCTGCCGGCAAGGACTACTATTTCACATTTATATACTAATTACTACAAATAACATCCCGTTTCCCTGGCATTATTGCCTGTTAATTCTCATTAAATAGTGTGCTACACGAGCCAAGCATTCTCGACTTTGCCAATTACGTGGGTACAGCGGCCTGCACTGACATGCACTGAGCATGCACAGCAAATTACTTGCCAAACATTATTCTACGGCTGCGCTTTTTTATGAAGGCCCATTAACGATGAGAGAACAGCAAAAAAAGAGCAGCTGAAGCATTTGAAAATGAGAAGATATATATAATTTTCCTACCTGTGCAATTTTTCATATTTATTTGCTTTCATAACCACTTTCGTTTCCCCGTTTTAGTTTTACAGCGAAAGCTGTTATGACATCATTTCACCGGCCGTTTTTGGTGCCGTAGTTGTCCGCCGTCGCCGCCGCCGCCGCCGCCGCCGGTGTCCGTAACCAGTATCGCTCGAAATAAAAAAAAAACTAAATTAGAAAAAAATTCCAGGATGGAACGAGGTTCGAACCTAGGCCCTCTGCGTGGGAGCCCAGTATTCAACCTCTGAGCCATGCCGGTGCTTGAAACTGCTTTGCAAAAAGGTCCTATACAGGCTTCATGTCGGGAAAGAACGACATTAGCATATGCAATATAGCGTGGTAAAAGAGTAGAATAAGCACCAAGCGTCGCACAACGCGAATTCTGTAACCAGGCGTCACACAATGCGAATTGCGCAACGAGTAGGTTGTTGAATGCTTCCAACCCATTACAAAGAGCTCTTCCATAATTCTTCATCGTCATCACGCACAGCATCAACAAAGTGCGCATAATGCCTTACATGCGTTTAGCAGGTACCACGGCTGTCTGTAGAATGACAAAAAATGGCACAGTGTCTACTGCCCTACTTCTCAAAAATTACAATGATTTATAGCGTAGTGGGTTCCTCGCAAGTGCACTTCTGTTGGTTGCCAAGGAAGCCCATAAGGCTCCCATGATCCATTTCCTCAGAGTCTCAATAAAGTCAATTCTCTCTCTCTCTCTCGCTCTACGTTTCTCTGGTTAAAGTGTGTTATAAAGCGTGGTGGGACAGTTAAATAACGACCGGGCGTCACACAATATGCATTACGTAAATAGTGGGTCGTTTAAAGCTTCCAACCCATTACAAAGGGCGCAACCATAATTATTCATCGTCATCAACCGCCGCATCAACAAACTGCACATAATCGCTTACATATGGTACCTCGCTTCTCCGCAGAACAACGAATAATGTCGTGCTGGGTGCTTCCCAACTTCCCAAAAATTACGCTTTGTTGTGTAGTGGGTACGTTGCTAATGTACCTGTATTAGTAGTCACAGGAGAGTTTATAACAGGCTCTAGAAATGCATAGGATCTACTCTACTCTACTCTAGAAATGCCGCTCTTCCAGCTTTCGCTGTGACTGTGCTGCGCTTTCCGCGCAGGCCTGGCGTTTTTTTTTTTGATGCTCATGCCAATAAAATTTTTGACAAAAAAAGGTAAACTGGTTCTTTCAATGTCAGTTGGTGCCGTGCCACCTGAGAAACAACCCACTCACAGTACTACCATGCATTCTTTTGATGCCTCGGCAAAGCAAACCTTTGCGAACGAAAGCACGTGAGAACTTGTTAATCGAACCGGTTAGTATTTGCCATGGCACAATTACGCTGCAGCAAAAAAAATATTGCAAGAAATTGTCAAGCTGAACGTGCACCGGCGCTTCGGCGACACGCAGCTGGTCGGCGGATCGCCGCTCCCCAGCATGAGGACTGCTCGAAGCGCCACCACCCGCATCATTCGGTAAGCGTGCTCGCTCCCCTCGGCGGACGGCAGACTAGCCGATATTCTAGGGACCCTAGTCGTAACCGACCATCGCGCACTCTGTTGGTTGGCTTCACTAAAGGACCCTTCAGGTCACCTTCGACTTTGGGCTCTTCGCCTACAAGAATTCGACATTCGCGTCATCTACCACTCAGGACGAAAACATTCTGACGCGGACGCACTTCCCCGATCACCAGTGAGATTCAATACAGACACGCACTCAGACACTGACTTTTTTCATCGCTGTCATTTCTGTGACAAACATGCCATCTGAGCAGCGACAGGACCCATGGATTGCCTCTCTCCTTAATCCTTTCCGACGCTTCAGCGTGTGCATACCCACGTGCCCTTCGCCGCCAAGCCACACATTTTATGATACGGGACGCGCTATTATACCGCAGAAATTACCAAGCGGATAGTCGTAAATGGCTCTTGGTTATACCAAGCCACATGCGATCCAACGTATGTCCGTATTTTCACGCCGACCCCCAACATGCTCACGCTGGCGTGTTGGAAACATATTGTTACGTAAAATGACACGAGGCGTAACTATTTACAAGTGTATTTACACTGATGTGCACAGCATCGAGCAAGATGGAGGACAGCACCCACAGCAGACAGCCAGGCCAGTCCTCTTTGTCGTCTTCTCTACGCAGAATGTCTGGCTCTTGATGGGTTAGCTACGTAGCATTACCCCCGGCGGTAAAAGCGCCGTCTCGGTGCGCTTTAACCATGTTCTTCAGAAGGAGGGCGGTATTGTTTTAGCCGACTGACGTGCACTACGTCACTGGGCGTGTTTGCAGGCGGGCTAGTCTCGGAAACGGGAACGATCTCGTAGGTGACGTCCGTTACCTGGCGGACGATACGGTACGGACCCATGTAGCGGGATAACAACTTCTCGGACAGGCCAACACGACGAACCGGGCACCACAGGAGAACTAGGGAACCAGGCGAGAAACGAACGTCGACATGCCTGCTGTCGTAGAGGGTCTTCTGGGCTGCTTGTGAAGCCGACAGCCTAGAGCGGGCTATCTGACGCGCGTGGTCGGCACGAGCGATAGCATCCCGTGCGTATTCGCTCGGCGGAGATGTAGTAGCCGGAAGTAGGGTGTCCAGTGGTAACGTCGGATCACGGCCATAGAGCATATAAAAAGGTGAGTAACCGGCGGTATCATGACGCGATGAATTGTAAGCGAAGGACACGTGAGGTAGCGCCAGATCCCAGTCATGGTGGTCAGATGAGACATACATGGAGAGCATGTCCGTGAGAGTGCGATTTAGGCGCTCGGTGAGGCCATTTGTTTGGGGATGGTAGGAAGTGGTCAACTTGTGCTGCGTTGAGGAAGAGCGTAAAAGATCGTCAATGATTCGTGACAGAAATGCGCGGCCACGATCGGTGAGCAGTTGACGAGGAGCGCCATGGTGTAGAATGACGTCGTGGAGCAGAAAGTCGGCAACGTCAGTAGCAGTGCTGGTGGGGAGCGCTCGAGTGATGGCGTACCTGGTCGCATGGTCTATAGCAACGGCGACCCACTGGTTGCCAGAGTTGGACTCAGGAAAAGGGCCGAGAAGGTCTACACCAACACGGAAGAAAGGTTCGGTAGGGATGGAGATCGGGTGAAGGAGTCCAGCAGGGGGTGCGGCAGGACGCTTCCGACGTTGGCATTTATCGCAGGAGGCCACGTAACGTCGAACGGACCGGGCGAGACCGCGCCAAAAGAAGCGGCGCCGGACACGGTCGTACGTGCGAGATATGCCCAGGTGGCCGGCAGTGGGCTCGTCGTGAAGCTCATGCAGGACCGTTGAACGCAAATGTTTAGGCACGACGAGAAGGAACTCGGGGCCATCGGGCAGAACGCTACGACGGTACAGCGTGCCATTCACGAGGACGAACATGCGGAGTGACGCGTCGTTAGGGGCAGATTCGAGACGGCTAATGAGCGATCGCAAGGAAGCATCGCGACGTTGTTCTTCACCAATCTGAAGAAACTGAGACATGGACATGACGCTGGGGCTAGGCTGGATGACCTATCCGTCTGGCTTTTCAACAGGGTAACGAGACAAGCAATCGGCGTCCAGATGGAGGCGTCCAGACTTGTAGGCAACTGAGTAGGAGTACTCCTGAAGACGCAGCGCCCACCGGCCAAGTCGTCCAGTAGGGTCCTTCAGTGAAGAAAGCCAACAGAGCGCGTGATGATCTGTTACGACACAGAATGGGCGGCCATACAAGTAAGGGCGGAATTTTGAAACCGCCCAGACAAGGGCAAGGCATTCCCGTTCTGTTATAGAGTAGTTGCGTTCAGACTTCGAGAGGAGCCGACTTGCGTACGCAATAACACGATCAGTGCCCCGCTGAGTTTGGGCCAATACTGCACCGATGCCGTGACCACTAGCGTCTGTGCGCACTTCTGTAGGAGCATCTGGGTCAAAATGTGCAAGAATAGGTGGTGTCGTTAGTGCGGTGATTAGCTGAGAAAAGGCGTCAGCTTGGAGAGGACCCCAACAAAACGGGACGTCTTGTTTGAGAAGGTC
Source organism: Rhipicephalus sanguineus (assembly GCF_013339695.2). Lineage (NCBI taxonomy): Eukaryota > Metazoa > Arthropoda > Arachnida > Ixodida > Ixodidae > Rhipicephalus > Rhipicephalus sanguineus. The sequence continues at coordinate 27,378,471 of NC_051182.1, forward strand.
AGTGAGTGGGCGTGCGAGTGCCGCAAAGTTTTTCACGAAACGGCGGAAGTACGAGCACAGGCCCACAAAACTGCGAACATCATGGACAGAGCGAGGAACAGGGAAGTTCGTTACAGCGCGGACTTCGGCCGGGTCTGGTCGTACACCGGAAGCGTCAACGAGGTGGCCGAACACAGTAATTTGACGAAGACCGAAGTGGCACTTCGAGGAATTGAGCTGGAGGCCAGCTTGTCGGAATATTGATAGAATAGTCGAAAGGCGTTCAAGGTGTGTGGCGAAAGTGGGTGAGAAGATGATCACGTCGTCCAAGTAACACAAGCACGTCGACCATTTAAATCCTTCAAGCAGCGTGTCCATCATTCTCTCGAAGGTTGCTGGAGCGTTGCAAAGACCGAAGGGCATGACCTTGAATTGGTAAAGACCGTCAGGGGTAACGAAGGCGGTCTTCTCACGATCCATGTCGTCTACAGCAATTTGCCAGTAGCCAGATCGGAGGTCGAGAGATGAAAAGAAGGTGGCGCCATGGAGACAGTCGAGTGCGTCGTCAATACGTGGAAGAGGATACACGTCTTTCTTGGTAATTTTGTTGAGGTGTCGATAATCAATGCAGAAACGCCAGGAGCCGTCTTTCTTCTTTACTAATACCACGGGGGAGGCCCAAGGGCTAGACGGTGGTTCGATTATGTCTTTCGCTAGCATTTTGGCCACTTCTTTTTGAATCACTGCTCGCTCTGATGCAGACACGCGGTAAGGCCAACGGTGGATGGGCGCAGAGTCAGCTGTGTTAATTCGGTGAGTGACAATCTTAGTCTGGCCCAAGGGACGATCATGAATATCGAAAATGTCACTATAGGAGGCCAAAACCTGGGAGAGGGCGTCGGCCTCATCAGGCGAAAGGTCTGATCCAATCATGTTTCGAAAAATGCTGTCGTCAGAACCGGGTAACCGTGAGACTTCAGCTTGGTCCGGAGCAGTTACGGCGACAACGTTGATGTCATCGTCGTCGGTTATAGCAGTGAGTTGGGCTAGCGACATCTGGTAGGGCAACACTTGGGGGAATGAGGCCAAAATTGAGGAGCGGAAGGAAGACGGAGTTGTCCACTATAGTGGCGATGGTATGCGGCACAGTAATATTGCGCGTCAGTCGTGCGTCAGTTATAGGTGTAACGATGTAGTCGCCGTCGGGAACTGGAGGGGTCGATGACAAACAGACGTGCGTCACTGCTCGAGGTGGCAGGCGAACGAAAGAGGTTGGGCTCAAGCGGCTGACGGGCTTTTCACAGGTATCGGCGAGAAGAGGAAGATCGAGGCTGAGTGTGCCAGAAGAACAGTCAATTAAGGCCGAGTGTGCCGAAAGGAAATCAAGGCCAAGTATGAGGTCATGAGGGCAACGAGCCAGAACGGCGAAAAGGACGACGGTGTGACGACCGGCAATGCTGACACGAGCAGTTCACATTCCGATGACTTCCACAGTACCGCCATCGGCAACACGTATTGCCTGTGTCGTGGACGGCGTCATAATCTTCTGCAAACGGCGGCGTAGAGGAGCGCTCATAATAGACAGGTGCGCGCCTGTGTCAACGAGGGCGGTCACAGGAACATTGTCGACTTTTACTTCAAGCAGGCTGTGGTGTGTGGGGAGCGTCAGTAGAGGATTTGCAGGCGTCGATGATATTGCAGCTTCACCTCCATAAGCTGCAATATCTAGTTTTCCTGCTGCGAGCGTCCAGAGAAGGTCGGCGAGGAAAAGCGTCGGGGCTGCGGAGAGCGGGATTGGCGGCGTTGCGGTGACGGCGAGCGGGAGTAGCGGCGAACGGGCGAAGTGGCGTCATTGGTGAGAGGTTCGTGAGAGGATGAGTAGACATTGGAGGGTGCAGCGGCTGAACGTGTAGAAGTGGTAGGGCGCATGTAGGTAGGGTAGGTCTGGCGTGGTGGGTTTGACCAACGGCGACGGCAATAGCGAGGAACGTGCCCTGGCTGGTGACAGTAAAAGCAGATAGGCTGGTCATCGGGTGTTCGCCATTCTGTAGGGTTGCGGAGGGGCAATGTAGGAGAGGATCGGCGAGCGTTGCCTGGTGAGTAAGGCCTTACTGCAGGGCGAGTCAGGGGACATGCGGATGGAAGACCGAGGTTTGCAAACTGTTGCCTGACCACAGCTTGAATGAAGGCCACCGATGGCTGTGAAGGGTCAGTGGTGTGTGTTGTGAAAACTGGTGGTTGGATGGGAGCAGGACAGGCAGCTTCAACCTCCCGACGAACAATGCGTGTGACGTTGTCATAGGTGGGCGGCTGGCGAGCGGCTTCACAAGATGAGGTTGCGGCCGTGTTGGGGAGCCGCGTAAACCTCTGAGTTATACGGCGGCTCTTGGCTTGCTCAAACCGTCGGCACTCTTTGATGATTGAGTCGACGGTGGCAACGTCGGTGTAAACAAGCATGTTGAAGGCATCGTCTGCGATTCCTTTTAGCACATGCGATACCTTCTCCGGCTCAGGCATGTGCTCACCGACCAGGCGACAAAGGGCGATGACGTCGTGAATGTACGCGACGTACGATTCGGTAGAGGTCTGTGCTCGAGTTTCCAGTTGATTCCGCGCAGCCATCTGCCGTCCAGCGGTGTTGCCAAAAAGGTCGCGGATCTTCTCTTTGAAAGATTCCCAGCTCGTAATGTCTGCTTCGTGCGTCTCGAACCACACCCGCGGTGGGCCATCAAGGTAGAAAAGTACGTTGGCAAGCATAAGGGTCGGGTCCCACCTATAGCTGGCGCTGATCCGTTCGTACAGGTTGATCCATTTGTCACTGTCAACGCCATCCTGTCCGGAAAATACGCCAGGATCACGAGCAGGAGGTAGGACTACGTAGGTAGAAGCCACGGGAGGGGCAGGCGGTGAAGACGATGTTCCGCCAACTTGTGACATGGTCGGACCCGCGATGACACGACCGTTGCGGAGCTTCGTGATGGGTACAGGGAACAACCAGCGCCTCCACCACAAAGATGTTACGTAAAATGACACGAGGCGTAACTATTTACAAGTGTATTTACACTGATGTGCACAGCATCGAGCAAGATGGAGGACAGCACCCACAGCAGACAGCCAGGCCAGTCCTCTTTGTCGTCTTCTCTACGCAGAATGTCTGGCTCTTGATGGGTTAGCTACGTAGCAATATCAGCGGCTCCGCCAGCGTTACTACTGGCGTGGTATGTACATCTTCGTCCAGAAAAACATTCGATCCTGTCCTTAAAGGGACACTAAAGGCAAACATTAAGTCGACGTTGATTGTTGAAATAGCGGTTCGAAAACCTTGTAGTGCTACTTTTATGCCAAGGAAGTGCTTATTTTGAAATTAAATCACGTTTTAGTGGTCCGCATCGCGTTGGCGCACTTCAAGTCACCCGCCTGAAATCAGAATTTCATACGTCACTGCTGCCGTGCCCAATCTTGCCCGCCTTTACTGCGCTGCCGCCGGCACTAGTAGCAGCAGAGCGAAAGTAGCGGGACCCACAGCAGCAATAACGGCCATCGAAGCTTGCCGCAATCGCCGCAACGGGTGTGGACGGAGAACTTGACAACGAGACATTGTCTCGCGACGTTGGGCTCCAATTCAGCGACTAAGCCACTTCGAGCGTAAGGGTTCATTCCGCGGCACCCAGTGAAAAGATACATCGGTTTTCTTGCTGCAGCACAGGCGTTGTGCACCATTCGGGCATCCGGCAACATCATATGCATGCGGCATTTTGTCGAACTTTCTGTCAGAGTGACCTTCACGAGCTTGCAAAACACACGCGGCAGTATGCGATACTGAAACTACCACTGAGACGCGACCGCGTGAGCGAAGCAGGGCGCCGTCGAAGCGCAGTTCGGCGAAAACGTAACCTTTGAACCACGCTCCGTTCCCCATGGCAACGCCACACAGGTTCTTTTTTCCATGAATCAAACGGAAACGAACAAACAGCATTTTATTGCGTCTTTTGATACACGGAAGGTTCTTTTTTATTGCTGCTAGTTTGATTACTAGTGATTTATTGTAGCAGACTCTCATACGTCATCGGGATCACTTCGAAAATGTCCCACTCGTGGCGCTCATCATGTGATACATTTAGCTTAACCCCAGTCGAAACCACGACTTCTCGGTCCGCGGCGATAGGTGACGGACGCTGTAAACGCTGCGCCACGGTCACTTTTTTTTGTGGATTGCTGCATGACACATTCAAGCAAAAGCGAATACAGCCCCACTAAGCTTCAAGCTTAGTTTTATGGCTTCGAAAATAGTATGCAACGCTCCGCACACGCTTGAAATGGTTTCAGATGACCTAGGTCGTCCATAACATTCAGTCGTTCATCATGGTAGCAAAGTCTTGCAATGACTTCTCGCGACTTGCCCATTTGTTCAAGAAAATAAATACAAACTGGCCGAGCATCTAAATCACAATGTCTAACTGCCATGCGGCTTTGCCACTACTGTGCAAGCGAAGGAGAAAGAAGATATTGCTGCATGCATATTGCCAGCCCCTTGAACCATTGCGCGTGTGCGCTGGACGAGGAGAAGGAAGATCTCTCTCCGCTCGGGCTCTGAGCTCAACCGGTCAGCGCTGCAGCCGCTACTGTAAATATATCGTGCAAATCATCTACGGACTAGTCTACCGAGTCGTCATTCACGTAACATATTTAGTGGAGGTGGAGCGTTCCCCGTCATCACCACGAAGCTTCGCAGCCGCCTCACCGTCCAGTGTCCGGCCCTGGCTACCACTGCCAACAGCCCGTCTCCGTCTACAGCTGCGGCGGCAACCACAACGTACCTTACGGTGTCCCACCCCCGCGACCCCTGTACATTTTCCGCCCAAGCTGGCCTTGACGTTGACCACTGGCTCAGCATGTACGAGCGTGTTAGCCAAACTCACCGATGAGACCCCACCATTATGCTTGCCAACGTAATCTTCTAGTTGGGAGGCACCCCGCGTGTCTGGTTCGAGACCCATGAGACCGAGTTCACCAGCTGGGACATTTTCAAGGAGCGACTACGTGACATCTTTGGAGACCAGTCCGGTCGCCAAGTGGCAGCACGAAAAGAACTTGCCACCCGTGTCCAGTCATCGACCGAGTCGTACGTCTCATACAATCAGGACGGACTCGCTCTGTGCCGAAAGGTGGACGAGCAAATGTCCGAGGTTGACAAGGTGGGCCACGTACTCAAAGGCATCGCGGACGACGCTTTCAATTTGCTCGTCTACACAAATGTCTTGACCATCGACCTCATCATTAAGGAATGCCGCCGCGTAGCGCCTCAATTCGCTCGGCTACCGAACACGGCTGTCACATCAACGTGCTCCGATCTCGGCGCCACCCCAACCTTTGAGGAGAATGTGACGCGCATCGTTCGACGGGAGCTTGAAGCGGCAAGTCCAGCGCCCTTCCACACACCTCCCTTCGACCAAGCCGCTGTCCAAGCACCCCCCACGGTCTTGTTATTCAGGCCGTCGTGCGGCAAGAAATTGCCAATCTCGGTTTCCCTGTCGCCTGCCCCGTCTCTCGACCCGAATACCGACCGACGCCCCCGAGTGCACCCCACAGTGACTCCTATTTTCCTCCGAGGTCCCGTAACCCATCGGAATGGAGAACTCCCGACGACAAACCCATCTGCTTCCGCTGCCACCGGGTGGGTTATGTCTCCCGTCACTGCCGCACCACCTGGACGCCGCCTTATTGGGGCCAATTCTCGTCGCCTTCTCGCCCATACGCTACACCTCGCCAGTATTCTCCCAGCCGTACGTACGCTGCCTCTGACGCACCCAACAGCCGCCCTACTGCTCGGTCACCGTCGCCCCAACGCCTTCGTTCCCCGTCGCCTCAACCACGCCGCTATACCTCGCCGCCTAACTACGTCTCGTCCCGGACGGAAAACTGGGTCGTGCAGCTCCTGGAGGTAGTGCTGCATCATTTTCGTCTGAACCAAATCCTCCGTTGACGCTCCCTACGAACACGAACTTAATTGACCTTCAAGTGGACGGTATTTCTATGACGGCGTTAATTTATACTGGAGCTCAGGTGTCCATCATCAGCGCTCATCTCTGCGGTCGACTTAAGAAAGTACTCACGCCTGCTACAACTAAAGCCGTACGCGTCGCCGATGGCGGAACTGTTGCCGTCACGGGCATGTGTACCGCTCGAATAAGCATTGCCGGCCGCTACGTCCCCATCCTCTTTACCCTGCTCAGCAGTTGCCCTCACGACCTCACCTTAGGGATGGACTTCCTCTCGACACATTCTGCCCTGATCGACTGTTCTGCCGGTACTCTTTGCTTGGAACTTCCTCTTCTGCCAGATACTAGCCCTAAACTCCAGAACAGTCTCTGTACTACAGACTTTATCCGCATGCCGCTTAAAGCCCTAACATTCGTTGAATTGGCAACGTCTTCACCGGTGCTTGACGGGGACTACGTCGTCACGCCTATTGCTGATGTCCTTCTGGCGCGCGACATCGCTCTACCACACTGCGTTGTCACCGTAGCCGCTAACCGGATACATCTCCCTGTTGTAAATTTCGGCTTCACGAAGCAAGGGCTACCCCAAGGCATCTCAGTCGCCACGCGCCGATCCTTCTCAGATGACGACGCCACCATTTTCGCTGCCGACGTGTGCTCAGATGTTCCTTGTCGGCCGCCGGATACTACAGACCTCGACATGGCATCACGTCACATGATCGCCCTGGACCTCGAACCCGACCAGTCAGCCGCTCTAACCCGCCTTTTGGCTTCCTACCGCGACATCGTCGACGTCGATAATCGACCACTAGGCCAGACTTCTCTTGTCAAGCACCGTATAAACACCGGTGATTCTCTTCCATTCACCGCCGGCCATATCGGGTGTCTGCCGCAGAGCGCACGGTCATTCAACAAGAAGTGAACAAGATGCTAGCCAGATGCATTATCGAACCCTCATCGAGCCCTTGGGCGTCACCCATCGTGCTGGTTAAAAAGAAAGACATGTGGCGCTTCTGCGTTGATTACCGCCATCTGAATCGAATTACGAAAAAGGACGTTTACCCTTTGCCCCGAATTGACGACGCTCTTGACTTCCTACACGGCGCGCGCTACTTTTCTTCAATAGACCTACGTTCTGGCTACTGGCAGATTGCTATGGATGAGAAAGACCAAGAGAAGACTGCGTTTGTAACTCCCGATGGTCTATGCCACTTCAAGGTTATGCCATTCGGTCTGTGCAACGCCCCAGCCACGTTCGAGCGTATGATGGACTCTCTGCTACAAGGATTCAAATGGACAACCTGCCTTTGTTACCTCGACGATGTCCTTGTATATTCGCCTACATTTGAGACCCACCTTCGGCGTTTGACAGCTATTCTTGACGTCTTCCGCAGAGCTGGCCTCCAATTGAACCCGTCCAAGTGCCACTTCGGCCGCCGGCAGATTACAGTCTTGGGCCACCTCGTCGATGCTTCAGGTGTGCAGCCGGACCCAGAGAAAATTCGTGCAGTCACGAGTTTTCCTGTACCCCAATCAGCAAAGGACGTCCGGAGTTCTGTGGGACTCTGTTCCTACTTCAGAAGGTTCGTGGAAAATTTTGCAACAATCGCTCGACCACTCACTGAACTTCTGAAGAAAGACGTGCCTTTATCGTGGGGTCCCGCTCAAACCGCCGCTTTTTCTCGCCTCGTCACACTTTTGACAACGGCGCCTATATTCGGCCCACTTTGAACCATCCGCTCCGACGGAGGTCCGAACCGATGCTAGTGGTCACGGGATCGGAGCCGTCCTAGCTCAACGACAACAGGGACGCAACCGCGTTATCGCCTACGCCAGCCGCCTCCTTACAGCTGCCGAGCGAAACTATTCCATTAGAGAGCGTGAATGCCTTGCTCTTCTCTGGGCAGTCTTGAAGTTCCGCCCATATTTATATGGCACGCATTTTCTGTAATAACGGACCATCATGCGCTCTGTTGGCTTTCCTCACTCTAAGGCCGGGCATGAGTTATGTCGCAGAGCGTCATTGCCTTGGTGCCGGGAATGGCTGGCGCGGACGAGAAGTGGCGTTCTCCTGGAAGCCATCTGGACCACCCGAAACTCGTCTCCGTTAACTGAGGCCTTCCTTTGCCCCAATACTAACACATCGCACAGTCAGCTGCACCCCACCCCCATACCTACTAAATAACAGCGTGCGTGAGAACCTGCCGCTGTTTACAGGAATGCGAGAGCCACGATCTGGCAGACTCGCGTGGGAACACGAGCCACGGGCGGAGGGCGGGGGTAGGGGCAGTTGGAGAGCTGCGTAAGCAGCGAGAAGGGGCTCAGCGCCATCCATGCCGGGCTATACTGTTCTATCCTTCCCCCACTTTTGTTTTTCGACTCTAAACACCGCACCACGGAGTGCGGAGAGGCAGTCTGGGCCGTAACCACGCTGTGGTAGGACGGCGGGGCTCTTTACTGGCGCATTTCCTCACAGCGCCCTGGGCTCTAACACCAAACGAGGTGTAGAAGAGTGAGGGCCTGTTCATTACACCCTCTGTCAAGTGGAAATTAGTTTTCCCGTTTGTAACTGCAATAGCCCTGTACAATTTTAATACAGTTTGTTAGTAATTGTGCTACGCATCCTGTCAAATATTTCACCCCCGCCGAGCTACATCACCAGGATCCTCATCAGTCAACTTCACGGGAGGAAGGGAACCTTTACTGGCGCAGTCGAGACAGGATTCGGCATCTACCACTCGTGAGCGAAGATCACCAAGCCACCAGGTGACTGGTCACGAGATTCCCGCAAGAACTGGGAGCAGTTCATCGAGGCCGCCTGCGGCAAACGACTCGCGTGAACACTACAACAACAGTTCGACGGGTCGCAGCAGGCATCGACGACGGCACTGGTGAGCGGGATTTCTTGCGTTTCGTTGAGGTGGCGGTGGCTCAAGTGTTAGAGTGGTGTATGTATGACAAGGAGCGTAATGGCGAGCGGTGGGGCAGAGGAAGGTCACGTAGGCGACAATATTGAGCAAAATGCCGGAGCGCCAGAACCGGCAGAACTGGCAGTACGACGCCTAGAGCTGCAGTTTGAGTTGCAGAAGATGCAACTCCAGCTGCAAGTTATGCAGCTTGAGTCGCAGGAACGCATTGCGCTTAGGCGAGCCGAGTTGGAGATGGCGGGTGGCGGGCGGACTCCTTCGAGCTTAGACTCCAGAGAACTAGGGCGCTCAGGCCTAGACCTTGTCGCTCAATGCAGCAAGGTTCTCAAAGGCCTCAAGCTTGCGTGCGACGCGGACGTACCTCTATGGTTTGATGGGGTGGAAAGAGTGTTCAGTGCGTACAATGTACCATTGGAAAGCCGCGTTCACTTAGTGATGCCAGCGCTCACGGAGCGGGTGAGGTACTTGCTTCGAGGACTCAGCGAGGCCGAGTGCAGTGATTACGACGCGGTTAAGGCGGCCGTCCTCAATGAACTCAAGCTTACTCCTTCTGAGTATCTCGATCGGTTTGAGACGGCCTCAAAAAGAAAAGATGAAACATGGGCGCAGTTTGCATCACGTGTCGGGACGTATTTTGACTATTATTTGCACTCGAGAGAGGCGAAAACGAAAGATGAGGTCATACAGCAAGTTGTCGCCGACCGTATCAAAGCTAGCTTAAGTTCGGAAGGTTTAGAGTACGTACGCCTACGCGAAGGCGAAAGCTGGATGAGGCCGGCTGAAATATCACGCGTCCTACAAACTTTCGAGCAGGCGAAAGGCAAGGGCAGGGCGGCAAGGCAACAAATAGCTGCTACGCAGCAGGACAGGGACCCGTCACGACAAGAAAGCGGCGGCGGCAAAAAGCAGAACTGTTACGTGTGCCGTGTGCCGAGGAGAAGGGCACCAAGCTAGAGATTGCCCCCGAACAGTCCAAAGCGCGGCGAACGAGCCAGAGAGACGGGCACGCGCACAGAAAGTGTAAGCGGCAGAGCCGGAAATTAACGATAGCCTCTTAGAGAACAAAGAAAGCAAAGCTTTGGTAGCTCGCGTAAACTCGTCGTTGTCGTCTGGAGAGGTACGAAAGTATAAGTTGCAGGAAATCGAGCTAGAGTGTGCCGGCAAGCCCATAGTCGCTATCCTTGATACCGGCAGCGAGGTCACTATTGTTAAAGAGAGTCTCGTACCGGACGCAGTCCAGGAACCATCGGGCAAAATCAAGCTCGTTTCAGCTTTCGGCGATACCGTCGAGGCAAAGCTAGTGACCCTGTCCTTCAGCCTTAGGCAGACGGCGTTCGCAAATGCACCTGAAGTTGTACAAATCGTTTGCGCAATAACAGACAAGCTCACTGACGCTGACTGCCTACTTTCTAAAGAAGATTGGGTGCTGCTTACAGACATGAGAAAATACGCGGAACCAGTATGGGGCGCGGTTGGCGTAGAGCAAGACCAAAAAAAAACGCCAGGCCTGCGCGGAAAGCGCAGCACAGTCACAGCGAAAGCTGGAAGAGCGGCATTTCTAGAGCCTGTTATAAACTCTCCTGTGGCTACTAATACAGGTACATTAGCAACGTACTCACTACGCAACAAAGCGTAATTTTTGGGAAGTTGGGAAGCACCCAGCACGACATTATTCGTTGTTCTGCGGAGAAGCGAGGTACCATATGTAAGCGATTATGTGCAGTTTGTTGATGCGGCGGTTGATGACGATGAATAATTATGGTTGCGCCCTTTGTAATGGGTTGGAAGCTTTAAACGACCCACTAGTTACGTAATGCATATTGTGTGACGCCCGGTCGTTATTTAACTGTCCCACCACGCTTTATAACACACTTTAACCAGAGAAACGTAGAGCGAGAGAGAGAGAGAATTGACTTTATTGAGACCCTGAGGAAATGGATCATGGGAGCCTTATGGGCTTCCTTGGCAACCAACAGAAGTGCACTTGCGAGGAACCCACTACGCTATAAATCACTGTAATTTTTGAGAAGTAGGGCAGTAGACACTGTGCCATTTTTCGTCATTCTACAGACAGCCGTGGTACCTGCTAAACGCATGTAAGGCATTATGCGCACTTTGTTGATGCTGTGCGTGATGACGATGGAGAATTATGGAAGAGTTCTTTGTAATGGGTTGGAAGCATTCAACAACCTACTCGTTGCGCAATTCGCATTGTGTGACGCCTGGTTACAGAATTCGCGTTGTGCGACGCTTGGTGCTTATTCTACTCTTTTACCACGCTATATTGCATATGCTAATGTTGTTCCTTCCCGACATGAAGCCTGTATAGGACCTTTTTGCAAAGCAGTTTCAAGCACCGGCATGGCTCAGAGTTTGAATACTGGGCTCCCACGCAGAGGGCCCAGGTTCGAACCTCGTTCCATCCTGGAATTTTTTTCTTGTTTAGTTTTTTTTTCTTATTTCGAGCGATACTGGTTACGGACACCGGCGGCGGCGGCGGACAACTACGGCACCAAAAACGGCCGGTGAAATGATCTGATAACAGCTTCCGCTGTAAAAGGTGTGTCGGTAACCGCACCGAAACAGGGCGAACCGGACGTTAGAGGTGAAGCGCCGGGTGAGAGTTACGCGCGCGTCAGCGAGACTCGCTCGGACGAACAGTACCGCAGTCGAATTTCGCACACCAGGTGAGGGGGCAACAGAAGCCGGCAACGGCGTAGACACCGACGGAATCCTAAGCCAGCGAACCAAGCTTCGAACCGCCCAGCTGGCGGACGCAGGTTTGAATAAAGCTTGGGCAGATGCGAAGGCAGGGAAGTCGGGCATGTTTGTCTCAGACGGCCTTCTATCAGTGTTGTACACGTTCCCCTAAAACAGGAACGAAAGCTCGTTCCTCGTTCCTTCCCAATATTGGAACGAGTTACCGTTACAAGTTCCTTCAATGAGAAAGGAACTCGTTCCAGTTACATTTCGAAAATTCACGTTACACTTGAATTTTTATTCAAAATATATTGCCGGCCACTGCCGAATAATCCTGAGGCGAAGTAAGGTAAGCATTTTAAAGCTCACATCAAGATACACATATTTGACCAATTTTACATCGCCGGAAGCAGGTTATATGTATATAAAAGGAATCTAAAGAAACGCCCCTTGACGATTTTTTAGAGACCACTCGCCACACACAGACACGTCTAACTACAACTTTCGTGCTCGTCTATCACAAGTGCAACACATGGGGCATTTTCCATGCTCGTCTTCAAATGCACAGTCACAATACTGCTCTTCAGATAGTCAACCAGAAATTTCCACACATGCATCAATATAAATAAGTTTCTTGCACAGGAAACAACATCGAAAGGAACAATACATAGGCGCCTAACAAGTGCTGATTCAATGTTGCAGTGTGAGTAGAAACTAATGTCCAGGATACGTATTCACAACTTAGTGAAGTCTCTCGTTTGCACTCAGCAAGAGTCAGCACAGCAAGATGCAGCATAGTCAAGTCACAGGCGAGCGGTATATGCTTGCGCCTGATGCGGTCGCCCATCCGCTCTGTTCTGCACAATGTGCTGTGTGCGCGAGCCTGTTCATTGCCGAGGAACGTTTACAGAAGGAAAGCCGTTCCCTCTGCCGTTCCCACGTAAACGTAACAAGTTACCGTTACAGTTCCACCGATACTAAATGGAACGGTGGCGTTCCTCCGTTCCTCCAAAAAGGAACTAGTTCCTGGAACGTCGTTCCTTGGAACGCCGTTCCGTACAACACTGCTTTCTATACCACTGGGGCTCAATTCCCGGCAACAAAGTAAAACAACTTGTGTTGCCCACTGACAGGTGCGAGAAGGTACTGTTGCTGGCGCATGAGTCCCTTTGGGGCGGCCATCTGGGCCCAAAGAATACAAAACTGAGAATAAAATACAGCTTCTTCTGGCCTGGCATAGAGGAGGATGTTAAGAAGCATTGCCGGACGTGTCATGATTGTCAGGTTCGATCGGATAAGCACCTTAAAGACAGGGTACCCATAACACCGCTTACGAGGCCAGATCACTCTTTCCAGGTAGTGAATGTCGATGTAATCGGACCCCTTGACACACCCTCGGCCAGAGGCCACAGGTACGCGTTGTGCCTAGTAGACCTTTGCACGCGCTGGCCTGAGGTAGTGTGTCTGCGTTCCCTGACGGCCAAGGCCACTTGTGAGGCCTTGTTGTCCGCATTCAGCCGCACTGGAATCCCGGAGGTAATCTGTTCCGACCAAGGAACTAACTTCACGGCACAACTCACTCAAGCGATGCTAACCAGATTGGGGTGCTCTCCTCGGTTCTCCACGCCGGAGCACCCAGAAAGCAACGGTGCTGTGGAACGATGGAACCGAGTCCTAAAGAATATGCTATTCCACGTAATGGAAAAAGACCCCAAGAATTGGGACAGGCTCGTTCCGTTCGTCTTATGGGCATACAGAGAGGTTCCTGATGACACCACAAGTGTTGCACCCTTCCGGCTGTTATACGGCAGAAATCCCTCCGGGCCGCTGGCTATACTTCAGCGCAGCTGGACAGGCGAGGTCCCCCTTCCCAACACATTGAGGGAGGAGCCCGCCAAATATCTGCAGCAGCTGCGGGAACAACTATAGATAGCGGCAGAGGTGGCAGGGCTTACAGCAAGCGCTCGACAGGGGAGCTACGCGCTGGCATATAATAAGTCGACGCGTCGCAAGACGTTCAGTGTGGGAGATCAGGTCCTAGTATTTGACACGGAACGCGGTAGCAAACTGGCACCAAAGTGGCTGGGTCCCTTCAGTATAATCGCTCGCGAAAGGCAAAACTCATATCGGGTTGATAGCGGACAGCGAGCTAGCTCAGTGGTGCACGCAAACAGGCTACGCCCATACTATGCGAGGGTGAACCGTATAGGGGTCGTGTTTGATGATGACATAGAATTTGGGGACATTGAATATGTCCCCCGATGTGCGCCTTCAGGCACATCTTCCGTACCCGTTGACACGCAGCGACTGGTGCATTTAGATAGCAAACAGCGGGAGGACATTTCACGTGTGTTTGCGAAGTACTCCGATTTGTTTGACAAAACGCCAGGAGCCGCAGAAGTCGGACTACACAGAATCGAGTTAGAGGAAGGGTACCGACCAAAGCGTGCATTTCCGTACCGCGTACCTGACTGAGCTCCTTAAGCAAGAGGTTAGCCGCCAGACAGAGGAACTGTTAGATCTTGACCTGATCTACCCAGCAGAAAGCGAACACGCTCACCCCGTAGTTTGTGTCGGAAAGAAAGACGGGTCGGTCCGCATGTGTATCGATTACCGGGCACTGAACGCCGCTACACGCACCGACGCTTTCCCTATGACGCCACCGCAGGAGCTGCTAATGAGGGTAGGCCGCGCTAATTTCATTACTCTGGTAGACCTGCGTCGCGGGTATTGTCAAGTACCGGTCGCCCAGGAGAGTCAGCATCTCACAGCTTTCGTGACGCATGACGGCCAATACGCTTGGCGTGTTATGCCGTTCGGCCTAAAGAAGGCGGCAGCCACATTCCAGCGCATGATAAATACATTGCTCTCAAGACACCAAGCATATGCGGCTGCATATTTAGACGACATCGCCATTTTCTCTTCTTCGTGGCAAGAGCATGTAAGGCATGTTGAGGTCGTCTTTGGACTGCTGCGCGAGGCTAAGCTGAAAGTAAGCGCTGAAAAATGCCAGGACGCGCAGGCGCGTATACGGTGCCTTGGACATGTCGTGGGTGGCGGGACTCATGGCCCGGACCCGGAAAAGCTCGCCGCGATTAAGGATCTAGCCCCACCTACGACGAAAAAACAGCTGCGTAGCTTATTGGGGATGTGCGGCTACTACGTGGCTATGTAAAAACGCCAGGCCTGCGCTGAAACCGCAGCACAGTCACAGCGAAAGCTGGAAGAGCGGCGTTTCTAGAGCCCGTTGTAAGGTCTCTTGGGGCTACAATACAAGTACACTAGAAAGGTGCCCACTACGCCATAAATCACAATTTTTGTGAAATTGGGAAGCACCTACTAAGCCATTATTCGTCATTCTGCGGAGAAGCGAGGCACCAGCTACACGTCTGTAAGGCATAATGTGCACTTTGTTTACGCGACGACTGATGACGATGAAGAATTATGGCTCAGCCCTTTGTAATGGGTTGGAAGTTTTAAACGGCCCACCAGTTATGTAATTTGCTTTGGGTGACGCCCGGTCACCATTTCCCTCTCCTGTCATGCTGTATAACATACGTTGACGAGGGAGAGAGACGGAGGGGGGGCGAAGAACTTTACTGAGACCCCGAGGAAATGGATCATGCGCTTATGAGCTTCCTTGGCAACCAATACAAGTGCACATGCGAGGAACCCACTACGCTATAAATCATTGTAATTTTTCTGAGACCCAGAGGAAGTGGATCATGTGCTTATGGGCTTCCTTGGCAGCCAATACAAGTGCACTTGCGAGGAACCCACTACGTTATAAATCATTGTAATTTTACTGAGACCCCGAGGAAATGGATCATGCGCTTATGGGCTTCCTTGGCAACCAATACAAGTGCACTTGTGAAGAACCCACTACGCTATAAATTATTGTAATTTTTGAGAAGTAGGGCAGCAGGCACTGTGCCATTTTTCGTCATTCTACGGAGAGCGTTGGTACCTTCTAAACGCATGTAAGGCATTATGCGCACTTTGATGCTGTGCCTGATGACGATGAAGAATTATGACAGAGCCCTTCGTAATGGGTTGGAAGCATTCAACAACCTACTCGTTGCGCAATTCGCGTTGTGTGACGCCTGGTTACAGAATTCGCGTTGTGCGACGCATGGTGCTTATTTTACTCTTCTACCACGCTATATTGCATATGCTAATGTGGTTCCTTCCCGACATGAAGCCTGTATAAGACCTTTTTGCAAAGCGGTTTCAAGCACCGGCATGGCTGAGTGGTTGAATACTGGGCTCCCACGCAGAGGGCCCAGGTTCGAACCTCGTTCCATCCTGGAACTTTTTTCTTATTTCGTTTTTTTTTCTTATTTCGAGAGATACTGGTTACGGACACCGGCGGCGGCGGCGGCGGCGGCGGACAACTACGGCGCCAAAAACGGCCGGTGAAATGATCTCATAACAGCTTTCGCTGTAAAAAGCTACGCCGCAGTGGCCGCCCCGCTGACCGCCTTGACGAAGCGAAGCATGCCAAACCCGATACCGTGGGAAGAAGACGCACAGATCGCATTCGCGGAACTAAAGAGATCGCTCTGCGAGGCGACCGCACGGACCACTCCCGACATCCACAAGCCATATTGGCTATTCACGGACGCTTCCGAAGTGGCTTCTGGCACCTGTTTAGCGCAGATGAGAGACGATGGCCAGGAAAGGCCGATTGCGTTCGCCAGCCACCGTTTCAGTCCAACTCAGGCCCGCTGGTCGACCATTGAGCGCGAAGCGTTCGCCATCATATGGGCGTTGGGTAAATTTGACACATGGGTGTTCGGGGCGGAAATACATGTAGTATCCGACCACAACCCTCTGTCTTACCTAACGACCAGCACGCCTCATGGAGCAAAACTAGCAAGGTGGGCACTAGCTTTGCAGCGCTACAATGTAATCGTAACCCACCGGAAAGGCTCCAGCAACGCTAACGCAGACGCACTGTCACGCGTCCCCAATGTAAATTGGGACGACAGCCGCGAAAAGGCTTGAGCCATGGCCGCACCAGCGAGCGTGAACGTTCCCGCTCACCTGCAAAGGAGTGCACGAACTGACCGCCTGGCGAACCCGGATGCTACCTAGACGTTGCCTCCATGCACGGTGTCAGAGGAACTTTCTATCGTACCCCACGTTCCTGGTGTATCCCCCTGGATAGGCTTGCGAGCCGCCAGAGGTTAAGACAATTTTCTTTGCCACCTACGGTGCCGTTGTACGACGTGCTCTTTTCCTCATATGGCCAAACATGTGGTGCCTGTGCAATTGACATTATTGTGAAAAATTGAAGGACCCTTAAGCTTCGCTTTAAGAGTTGAACACGATAGCGAAATCCGGCCCGTAGTGCGCACTTCAACCACTAAGTGCGTACTTATTAATCTGTATTGTTACACACACACGCACACAGATACACATGCGCGCGCGCGCAAATGGTAGAGGCTTTCGATCTAAAACAAGAATCACATGGCCTCCAAGATGCACGCCGCGCGCTTGCTATCTCGGAGGCCTTAAAGAGTCGGGACATATTTTTCACAATGCCTCACAGATGGCAGCACATTATCTAGCGTTTGCTGCATTCCTCCATGGTTTGCTGTTTGCTTGATCAACGCCTCCTCTAGAAAGCCAGCGTTGGCTTGATATGTTTTCCGCTAGATGGACATAGTTGTCCATTTTTAGAGCTGTTTGAACGTTCGTGTGTGTTTTTAGCGGCGATGGCTGCACTATCCCGGCCTTTTTCGACGTAGTTTGATGGTCTCGCCAATGCGCCTACAAATCGCCGAGTGGGCTCGTTTTTGTCGTGACACCTGCCGAACAAAATGCGTTAAGGAGACTCCTTCAGTACATGACATTTATGTAGTGTTTTTTTCTGAAGCAGCTGAAAGTAACATCGTGGCTTTGTGGTAGGACACCTGCTTGCGACGCGAGCGGCCCGGGTTCGATCCTCAATGGGACCGAAGATTTTATTCTTTATCTTATTTGCTTCTTTCTCGATTTTTCGCTCACGGACGATTTTTCGCTCACAACAAACGGTGCCGACACCGACACCGGAATTTCTGCGACACGAGCTCTCTAACGCTATCGCGTTAATAATTCCACGAACTTGCACGCGAGTGACTCGCATCGTTACGGCGGCAGCACGCTACAACTAGCACCGTTCACATTAAGAGTGTTGGCATGCTGTTTCGTATTGTGGACTCGATGTTACCTTTGTGCATGTTTTCTTTTTATTGTACTTTACTTTACCTCTTTGTCTGTTTGGCCCTCAGACTGTATACGCTGGGCTTGGATGCGAACAAAAACGCCTTGCGATTCGGCTGC
This sequence comes from Rhipicephalus sanguineus, assembly GCF_013339695.2. Lineage (NCBI taxonomy): Eukaryota > Metazoa > Arthropoda > Arachnida > Ixodida > Ixodidae > Rhipicephalus > Rhipicephalus sanguineus. The sequence continues at coordinate 27,396,403 of NC_051182.1, forward strand.
ACGGAGGCAGGCTTCCCCTGTGCCATGTCCCGGCCTCCTATGTTTAGACTAACTGAACGGACTCAAAGCTCAGTTATCCTCTTAGGGGGAACGTGTAGGGCCGGGCATGAGTTATGTCGCAGAGCGTCATTGCCTTGGTGCCGGGAATGGCTGGCGCGGACGAGAAGTGGCGTTCTCCTGGAAGCCATCTCGACCGCCCGAAACTCGTCTCCGTTACATGAGGCCTTCCTTTGCCCCAATACTAACAAATCGCACAGTCGGCTGCACCCCCCTACCTACTAGATAACCGCGTGCGTGAGAACCTGCCGCTGTTTACAGGAATGCGAGAGCCACGATCTGGCAGACTCGCGTGGGAACACGAGCCACGGGCGGAGGGTGGGGGTAGGGGCAGTTGGAGAGCTGCGTAAGCAGCGAGGAGGGGCTCAGCGCCATCCATGCCGGGCTATACTGTTCTCTCCTTCCCCCACTTTTGTTTTTCGACTCTAAACACCGCACCACGGAGCGCGGAGAGGCAGTCTGGGCCGTAACCACGCTGTGGTAGGACGGCGAGGCTCTTTACCGGCGCATTTCCTCACAGCGACCTGGGCTCTAACACCAAACGAGGTGTAGAAGAGTGAGGGCCTGTTCATTACACCCTCTGTCAAGTGGAAATTAGTTTTCCCGTTTGTAACTGCAATAGCCCTGTACAATTATAATACAGTTTGTTAGTAATTGTGCTACGCCTCCTGTCAAATATTTCACCCCCGCCGAGCTACATCACCAGGATCCTCGTCCGTCAACTTCACGGGAGGAAGGGAACCTTTACTCTCACTAAAGGATCCTACGGGCCAGCTTGGTCGCTGGGCTCTGCGACTCCAAGAATATACCTACACAGTGACGTACAAGTCGGGCCTCCTACACCAGGACGCAGACTGTCTGTCTCGCTACCCCGTCGATGAATCGAGCAGCGTCACTGACACCGACGCCGGCGCTTGCGTCTTTTCCGTTTCCTTACTGACAAACATCGGCGACGAACAACGCAGAGATGCGTCCTTGCGTACTATCATCGAACACCTAGAATCATCGTCTACCGACCGGTCCCATCGCTCGTTCCTCCTCCAAGATGGTGCACTCTACCGCCCCAATATTGACCCAGATGGACCAGCCCTGCTGCTTGTTATTCCGAAACACCTTCGCTCGGCTGTCCTTCACGAACTTCATGACCTTCCAACGGCCGGTCACCTTGGTGTATCGCGCACTTACGACCGGATCCGCCGACGCTTCTTTTGGCCAGGGCTTGCACGCTCCGTCAGAAGATACGTTGCGGCGTGTGAGAAATGTCAGCGCCACAAAACACCATCGACGCTTCCCGCCGGGTGCCTTCAACCCCTTGACATTTCGTCCGAACCATCCTTTCGCGTTGGCTTAGACCTACTTGGCCCGTTTCCCCTGTCTTCCTCTGGCAACAGGTGGACAGCTGTGGCCACAGACTACGCCACGCGCTACGCCATCACAAGAGCTCCTCCAACAAGCTGCGCCACAGATGTCGCCGACTTCCTCCTACACGACGTGATTTTGCAGCATGGAGCTCCACGCCAGCTGCTTACGGACCGTGGCCGCACATTTCTGTCGAAGGTCATAGCCGACATTCTGCAGTCATGTGAAACGAGGCACAAGCTCACTACGTCCTACCATCCGCAGACAAATGGCCTAACGGAGCGTCTCAAGCGAACACTTACAGACATGCTTGCGAAGTATGTTTCCTCCGACCACTCTGACTGGGACCTTGCTTTGCCGTACGTGACATGTGCGTACAATTCTTCGCGCCACGACACTGCCGGTTACTCTCCGTTCTTTCTGTTGTTCGGCCGACAACTAACGTTGCCCTTAAACACCATCATCCCGTTTCCCGCCGTACCGACCAGCGAATCTGCCCTTGACGCTATCACCAGAGCTGCTCATGCACGTGAAACCGCCCGCACTCGCCTCTTGACTTCTCAAGAAAACCAACGGCGGGTGTACGATCGCAGGCACCGAGACGTGCACTTCTTGCCCGGTTCTTTGGTCCTGCTGTGGTCTCCCACTCGTCACGTTGGGATGTCGGAAAAACTAATGTCTCGATACACAGGTCCATACAGAGTCCTTCGTGCGGTTACCCCTGTAACCTATGAAATCGCTCCTGTCGCCTCGTCGCCTTCATCGTCTATACAGGCAAGCGATATCGTACATGTCGCACGCTTGAAACCCTACCACTCTCCCAGTGACGTTGACATCTGATGCGCCGAGATGGCGCTTCTGCCGCCGGGGATTGTGCTACATGCATATTGTCAGTCCCTTGAACCATTGCGCGTGTGCGCCGGACGAGGAGAAGGAAGATCTCTCTCCGCTCGGGCTCTGAGCTGAACCGGTCAGCGCTGCAACCGCTACTGTAAATATATCGTGTAAATAATCTACGGACTAGTCTACCGAGTCGTCATTCACGTAACAATATCGTATTTTAAAAGTCCTCTAAGTACCGAATCCCGCGTGGTGTAAGTGGAAAATCCTTTCTAAGTGTTCTTTTTAGAACGTCACAAAATAAACATGCTTCCCGGCAATCGAAAAAGACACACGCAAGAAGCTTAACGAACGCGCCTTTTATGGCGCATGCAGATGACGGACCGAATCCGGATTCGCCTGGACGCGGACGGCCAATCCGCGGATAATCCGCCTGCAGGCGCATCCACACGACAGACGGTGTCCAAGGAGAGCACAGCCGTATTATACCCGTGTCACACGGGCATTTGGAAGGCCATTGAACTGGTGGCCTATTCACACAACTGTCAAGCACGAGCTGCCACACGGGCGATTTCGAAGGCCATCGAGTCAATAGTCTATCGAGTCAACGCAGCACCGCACACATCCGTTGAAACTTCGATGGCTATTGAGCGACGGAAGGACGGAAGCAGAAACAGAGCAAACGTGCCCTCTCGTTCACAGTGTACCCGAACCCACAATTACAAAAAGAAAACGTTAACCAGTATGATTTAAAGCAGTATATGTGAGCGCTATCGATTATTTAATAAAGTATTTGTGCAACTTGAAATATGCGAACTGCACATACTCTTGACATCAGCAACGTGCTTGTCTTTGATCGTGCCGTCTTGCCGTGTATCGCTCACCACAGTTTCGCTGTTCAACAAATTAAAAATTAAATATGTATTGCAAACTACAAATTAACACTTTATTAAAATGTTCAAACAAAAACAATTGACATATTTGTGATTTCAAGCAGATTTGTATGATTTAACTTTCGGTGACATGAATACGAAAATAAAGATCCGCAGCGCCATGCAGTTTTTGCGAGAGACGCCTGAACCACTCAACGGCCGTTCATAATTGCCGTGTAGCAGCCGGACAACTCCATCGAGTCGATACAGTTGTGGCGTTTTAATGGCCTTCGACTGGATGGCCGTTCAAAAGTGCCCGTGTGACACAGGTATTACTCTCGACCGCAAACTCTGCGCTTGCCTGCGCCCGCCGGCAGCAGACTGGTTTGAGAGTATTCAACGACATGGAAGCCGACAGAACGCGAAGCTCGCCGAGCTTTGTCGAGGACTGAAATTTGTTTCGGTGAAATCGGTGTTCTTGGTGGAATGGCTGAATTAAAAGAAGAATCTGCTTTACAGAGAGCTGCTGGAGACTGACCTCACTACTGTCACGCGTGGGGCTCCGCATATGAAGTGAGGTTACAGTGATGCGCCGATATCGGCAGCTTTTTTTTTTCTTTTGCGGATAACAGGTACCGACAGTGCACATTGCACTGCTGCACATTATCTTTCATTCGCTCTGTTCAAATCTTGACCTTAAACTCAGTCTAGAAACATGGGCCGTGTTGTGAGACAACCGCCTTCGGCGACAGCGCGACTTCGCCTACCGAAGAATCCTGCGTGTGCAATGATTAAAGCGACAACTTACCCGCTACTCTCCAACGTGCGAATCAGCGCGCATTGAGAGAGATATTCTCAAAGGTAATCGTCTTAGAATAAGGCCCCAGAAATGAACTGAAATACGCGCCAGCAGAGCTGAAATCAACTGCAAGGACAGCCGCACGGCTCGAGCAGAACAAAAGTGCACTGGCTGCCAGCCTGTTTGTCCGCTAAAGCTGCGGCGTTCCGCCGCCAGAATCCCGATGTGAAAACTTGGCCGCATTTCTGCGTGCTTCGCTGCAAATGTCGTCTAAAGACGATAGAAGAGGCGCTGCCTGAGATATGGACGCCATCCGGCAATACGTCGGGAAACATGAGTGCTGTGTTGCGGGCTGGTAGTCCCGGCGCAGCGGCAAGTGAAGACCGGCGGTGACCAAAGCGGCCGGCGGGAACGCCGGCCAGCCCGAACACGCGGTTTGGCGCGATGCGCCGAAGGAGAAGAAACGTCCGCACTGAACGAGTACTCTCCACAAACTCTCTAATTTGCACGTCGCCTGGGTAAAACAGGAATGCCAGAGCGGCGCCCCCTGTCATTCGTACAATGCAATACTGACCCGAAACCGAAACACAACATGAGCTTGTGCAGAGGGCACGGAGGAAGAAAAGTTTCAGCGCAGTCGCATTTTCAGCGCAGCTTAAAATCTAGGGTCTTTAAAATTGCGTATCTATGTATTTTCTATTAAAGGAACACACCACCTAATACCTACCTAATGATGTTGCGCCTCAGATATGCGTAATATTTACTTTTTCATCGACATCGTTCACAAATAGGAACAGCCGTACCAGTTCAAGATGGGTGGGCGGTAAGCAAGGGGTTCAACTTTGGCTGGGTGGCTGAATCGAGTGACGTGCCGACAAACACAAAGACTGACATGTACGAGTGTGCAGAGAGATCTGCACGTGACTAGTTCCACCAGCAACGCCCACCGGCTACCTGCCAGCGCGACACGCGGCAACGCCCTCCAGTCATGACTAACCCAAGCAACCTCCCGGTGAGGGAGAACTGTTTTTTGTTTAACGCCCCCGAAGGGTACGTCTCTAAAGACGATCTAATAGACGCAGTTGAGGAGACGGCTGGCGACGACAGCGTGCTCGTCTTGCAACACATGGGGGGCTCAAAGTGGCTCGTGTGCACCAGGAATGCGAACCAGGCTACGAGGTTAATGGTAGCGGAGGGCTTCAATGTGCACCGCGAACACGTTGCAGTCGAGGCCGTCGGCCCCCCGGTAACTTTTGTTAACGTCTACCGGTTTCCGGATTAGTTGCCAGATGACGTCCTGGTCAACGCCCTCGGGCAATATGGCAAAGTTAACAGTGTCTCCTTTGCAACTGTTTCAAACCGGCAAAATAAATTAAACGGGGTCAGAGTTGTGAGGATGGAGATGTGTAAGCCAGTTCCCAATTTCACGACCATCGCAGGCCACCGCGTCACGTGTGAATATCGCGGGATGCGCCGCGTGTGCGCTTGGTGCAGCGAACTGGGGCACATGGCTACGGCCTGCTCGGCTGCTTATTGCAAGCGATGCGGGGTATTCGGTCACGACACCGAAGGGTGCACCGAGGAATGCAAACGGTGAGGCGGGCGACATGGCACGTCCGAGTGTTTTCGCAGGCGCTCATACGTCGCTGTAGCGCGAGGCTTCCCATCAGAGATGAGAAACATCACCAGTACGAGTCAGCCTAGTACCTCCCGGTTGCCTACGGGGGCAGCATCGGCGTCGGGGCTCCAAGTGTTGAGGCCAAAGTCACGCCCTCCCCCCCACGCCAACGAACGCCCCGGATTACTGGGAGCATGAGGAACCTCGGGAGAGGGAAGACGCTCGCGGCGCCTATACGTCCCCCGCACCCATGGCAGTACCCCCCGAAGTTGTCGACGAAACGAGCAACAGAAGCTCTGAGCGTGACCAGGGAGAGTCGAGCGGCCTCGAATCCGGCTCCCCGGAATCGTCGAGCGACTCGGGGGACCCGTCACAGACCGAAAGTGCGGAACAAGAAGTACCTGGAACCGTACAGAGCCCTGTCATCGACGAGCCCGCGTTCCCGGGACTCTATGCGGAGAACTTCCCGCCGCTGTTATCGGAGCCACATGGAACGTCCGCGGCTTTCGAGACAGAGCCAAACAGCGAGACATCCTCGCCTTTGCCCAGGTGCAGGGTAACGATGTCTTGTTTATTCAGGAAACCAACTTTCGGACCACGCTGGACGTCTCAAGGCTCCGCCGCGAGTTCCAAATGGACGCTTTCTTTTCTTTGACAACTGCAAGGGCCTGCGGCGTGGGGGTCATCTTCGTAACGGGCCGCTTGCGACAGAAGGCATTCTACACCTTAGGCGCAAATGGCAGAATGTAAATACTCGACATCTACATTAACGGGAAACGGTTCCGCTTCGTCAATGTTTACGCCCCGGTAACGAGGACGAACACCAACAACTTCTTCCAGGATTTACATCAGTCCCTCTCAGAGCCCCTCCCGCACGTGCTACTGGGAGATTTCAATTGCGTGATCGACTCGCAGCGGGACGTGAGGGGCCCGGGCCGAGGCAGGTCAACGTACCAGGCCAAAGAAACCGTAAAGGTATTGCGTCACCTTTGCCTGACTGACGTCTGGCTTCACGTCCACGGCGATCTCTTTGTCCCGACGCGCTCCTCTCAGATTTCAGGGAGTAGAATAAATCGGACGTATCTGCCCGACTTTCTCCTCCCCTAGGTAGCAGCGTGCGAGGTCCTTTCCCCCTCGGCCGACCTTGCAGGTAGATCAGACCACCTACCACTCGCTACCACGCTGAGCGGTTTCCCCGGACCCTGCAGTGACGGCCAAGGCTGGCGTCTTGACTCGGCGCTGCTGCAAGACGACGACAGCATCAAGCGTATCAGAGAGCGGCTAGAGGAGTCTGTGGCGAACGCCCCGGACTTAACCCGCTTTCCTGAGAGACACTGAAAGAGGATTGGAGAAGGACCCTCCAAGAAGAAGGCAGGGCCAGAAAGCGCCGCATAACCGCCAAGATGAACGAGATCTTACGCAGAATCCGCATCGTTAAGGGGGCGGAGTCACTCACGGCTTGCACACGAAGCTACGTCAACTCCCTGGAGGTCGAGTACGCCCGCTTACTACAACGGCGCGCGCTTAGACCACCTAAGGAGCGGGACAAGCCAGCCAATCCCATTGTCGCGGACCCCAACGAGGCGAACGGGAACGGCAGCGTACGAATCACTCGGGTGAAGCGCCCGGACGGCTCATCTGCAACCGATCCTGACGGAATCTGCTTAGTTTTTCGCGATGCCCTATTCCGGGACACTGACCTCGGCCGTGGTGCAGACGAAAAACGGCTGATAGAAAGAGGTCTGCCGGAACCTGGTACGACTGGAGGGGGAGGATACAGCTTCGCTTGGCGGCGAGGCGACAGCCGAGGAAGTGTCAGTTGCCATCACGAGCATGCCTCCAAATTCCGCCCCTGGCACAGACGGCCTCACCGCGAACTTTTACGCAACGTTTCTCGACATTCTAGAGGGCACGCTGCTGGCAATCTTTTGGCGAAGGGATGATCGTCCTCTTGCTGAAAGAGGGAGCCCCGCAGGAGGAGCCGTCGGCGTGGTGCCCCATTACATTATTGAATGTTGACTACAGGATGGTAGCCTCCCTACTAAACAACCGCCTTAAACTCCTCCTGCCGTCGATCGTCGCGCCTCGTCAGTCCTGCGCGGTCCCGGGCCGCTCCATGTTTGCCAACTTAATGGTGACAAGAGACGCATTCAAATACATGACATCGAAATCCCTGCCAGGAGCCTTCGTTTCTCTGGACCAGGCGAAGGCCTTTGATCGCGTCAGACACAGGTATATGTTCGAGGTGCTACGCCAATTCGGCTTTCCGGACTGCTTCGTCGACCTCGTCTCTAAGCTCTACAGTGATTTAACATGTCACGTCGTCGTAAACGGTGCCCCAACACCTAACTTCGACTATGAGCGAGGAATTCGTCAAGGATTCCCACTAGGACTCACCCTCTTCATCCTCTCACTCGAGCCGTTGCTGGCTAACATCGATAGAAACGAGAGTATTAGAGGCTTTCCACTGACGGGGGAGGCCGTGGTCAAAGTCCTCGCCTACGCGGACGATGTTCCGTTGTTTGTCAGGGACCCGGCAAGCCTACAGGCATTTTGGACGACGTTTGCATCTTATGCTGAGGCCTCGGGTGCAGAATTGAACATGACAAAAAGCAAGGCCCTACCATTCGGCGCATTCCCCCGAAGAGCCTTAGGCAACCTCGAGGTCGTCGACGCCGTAAAGGTTCTTGGCATTTACGTTTGCTGCGGCGGAGTGGCGAAGACAACTTGGCAGCGGGCGCTGGAGCGGGCACAAGCGGCAATTACACGACTAGGCCTCGAAAACCTCACATTACGAGAAAAGGCGCTGGCAGCGAAGACTACCATCTGCGCCTTCGCCTACTACGCAAGCCGAATAGCCGTGATGCCAACCAAAACGGCGACCCAGCTGTCGAGAACGATCGGGTCCTTCCTCTGGGAAGGCAAACCTGCGCCTGTCCGACGCACCCTGTTACAACTTCCAGAGAGCGAGGGAGGCCTCGGCCTCTCCCATGTTTTAACCACAAGCAAAGTGTTCGTCTTGAAAACTGCAAGGGCCCTCTACCACGCAATAGACTACGTGGGGAGAGGCTTAATGCGTTATTGGTGTAGCACAAACGCAGCCTTCCTGAACGCGGACCGACCCCTCGCCCCACTCGCGGAATCAGCCCCGTCAGTCTACATGTCTGCCGCAAACACGATGCGAAAGCTCGAAAAAGAAGCTCCCGATTGCGACGTTGACGAGGTCCCGCCGGCTAGCATTGCGGAAGAAATCGCGCGACACCAGATCACCCCAGACGAAAACAGGTTGGCGCAACTGGAAAAGAAAAGCGTCAAAGGACTGTCGAGGAATTCCCAGATCCGTGCACGACTTCGTGTGGCGGAAAAGCTGGGACATCCTCCCAACACGCCAACGGCTACACAAGTTTGGCATCGTGCCTTCGCCTCGCTGCTCCAACTGCCGCGCCGACGAAACGCTGGCACACGCACTGTTTGCGTGCCCCGTAGCCAAGCCGGTTTGGCGACTGGTTGCAAGGAATTTTAAAATCCGTCCTCCCCCGGAGCTCAAAAGAAACAGGGGCGCCTTCGCCAAACTGGTAGTCGTCTGCACCATATTGTCACGGGCGAAATAAGACAGACAGCCAGGTGTTGACGTCTTCCCCAGAACCAGACCAGCAACAACAACGTTCTCTTCTTCTTCCACTCGCGTGTACGTGCCACAGTGGATGGCTCATACATGATGGCATGTGGCATTACTCCCTCTCTCAGAAAAGCATCGTCTCGATGCTAGTTATGCGCACTAAAAAAAAGGAGGAAAGAAAAACAAAACGTCACTATACAAACGAAACAACTGTGCCCGTAAGGCAAAATGAACATGCTGCAGTCACTGAAGAAGTAAATAGAGAAAGTGGGACACAACAATAACAAGCAGAAAAGCAACAAAAAGAAAGAAGCTAAGTGGCCATTGTAGTCAAAGTCACTCTACGTTCGATTGACGACGCGAGAAATATGGCTTGAGCCTTGAAACATGAACCACATCAGTTTGTGGAAGCCGACGGGAACGTCTTGGGGTGCCTTCTGGGAGAACCTCGTAGGTTACGTCGCTGAGTCGACGTAGAACCTTGTAGGGGCCGAAGTAGCGCCGCAGTAACTTCTCTGACCGGCCGCGCTGTCGGATGGGGGTCCACACATCGCCTGGTTTGAAGGTAACATCTCGGTGCCGAAGATTGTAGCGGCGTGCGTCTGCAGTTTGGCGACTCTCAATACGGCATCGGGCGAGTTGACGGGCCTCCTCGGCGCGTTGAGCGAACCTGGCAGCATCCGTGTTAAACAGTCCCTGGTTGTCGGGGAGGAGCATTGCGTCGAGCATTGTAGTGACCTCTCGACCATGCACTAAGCGGAATGGGGTGAAACCTGTACTTTCTTGCACCGCAGTGTTGTAAGCAAAAGTTACGTAAGGGATGATATCATCCCAGTTCTTGTGGTCAATGGCCACATACATTGAGAGCATGTCTGCAATGGTCTTGTTCAGCCGTTCAGTGAGTCCGTTTGTTTGGGGGTGATAAGCCGTGGTTTTGCGATGTTCTGTGCCACTGAGCCTAAAGACTTCCTGTAGCATCTCTGCGGTGAAAGCTGTTCCACGATCAGTAATTATGCCAGCTGGCGCTCCGTGACGGAGGACGATATTGTTGACGAAAAAGTGGGCGATGTCAGCTGCGGTAGTTAGGGCAGGGCCTTTGTTTCGCAATATCGTGTTAAATAATCGGCAGCCACAATCCACCGATGTCCAGACGCAGACGTCGGGAATGATCCGAGCAAGTCCATGCCAACCTGATGAAATGGTGCTTTCGGTGTGGCGATTGGGTGTAACAGTCCCGCTGGTCGGACAGGTGGAGTCTTACGACGTTGGCAGTCGCGACATGTGCGAACGTAATGCTTGACAGTCTTCGTGAGACGTGGCCAGTAATAGGAGCGAAGAATTCGTTGCAATGTGCGCGTGTAGCCAAGGTGTCCGGCCGATGGTTCGTCGTGGCAAGCATGTAAAATATCGTCACGAAGCGAGGTCGGCGCAACTAGCAGGTAAGTAGCTTGCGTATGGTCGAAGTTCTTCTTATAAAGGACTCCAACCCGGAAACAAAAGGAGGCTAGCGAGCGTGCGAAATTTCGAGGAAGACTAGATGTGCGCCCTTCCAGATAGTCAATTAGTGGGCTGAGCTCCAAGTCGTCGCGCTGTTGTTGAGCCAAGTCGGTTGCTGATACAGAGGAAAGGAAAGTGTCGTCCTCATCAAGGTCTTCGTTGGCACTTCCGACTGGTGCACGTGAGAGACAATCAGCGTCGGTGTGTTTGCGTCCTGACTTGTGAATGATGGTAACGTCAAATTCTTGCAGCCGAAGGCTCCACCGTGCCAGACGACCTGAAGGGTCTTTGAGATTGGCGAGCCAGCATAGAGAATGGTGGTCACTAACTACTCTGAATGGGCGTCCGTACAAGTATGGTCGAAACTTTGTTATAGCCCAAACAACAGCTAAGCATTCTTTTTCTGTTGCAGAGTAGTTTTTCTCTGATGATGATAATGTTCGGCTGGCATAGGCAATCACACGCTCTAGGCCATTTTGCCATTGAACTAATACAGCTCCAAGTCCAACGTTGCTGGCATCGGTGTGTAGCTCTGTGGCAGCGGTCTCGTCAAAGTGACCGAGTACAGGGGGAGCCTGGCGATGGCTTCGCAGGGTATCGAAGGCGTGTCACTGTTCCTGACCCGAAACAAACGGTGCGCCTTCTTTCGTAAGGTGGTTGAGGGGTTCAGCGATTTTGGAAAAACCTTTGACAAAGCGTCGGTAGTAAGCGCACAGCCCCAGGAATCGGCGTAGATCGCGCTTGTTTGTTGGCACGGGAAATGCGGCGACGGCGCTTGTTTTCTCAGGGTCTGGGCGGATACCAGCGTGACTCACGACGTGACCAAGAAACTTGAGTTCCTCGTAGGCAAAATGACATTTCTCAGGTTTGAGAGAAAGTCCGGCTGTTCGAATCGCCTCAAGAACTGTCTGGAGGCGCTGGATGTGCTGTTCAAAGGTGTCAGAGAAGACCACCACGTCGTCTAGGTAGACAAGACATGATTGCCATTTGAGCCCAGAAAGAACCGTGTCCATCATTCTTTGAAAAGTAGCTGGCGCTGAGCATAAGCCGAAAGGAAGGACTTTGAACTCGTAGAGGCCGTCAGGAGTAATAAAAGCGGTCTTTTCGCGGTCACGCTCGTCAACTGCAATTTGCCAGTAGCCGCTGCGTAGATCCATGGAAGAAAAGTATCGAGCGTTCCGTATGCGGTCCAAGGAGTCATCTATGCGGGGTAAAGGATAAACGTCCTTCTTCGTGATCTTGTTCAACTTTCGATAATCAACGCAAAAGCGCAGGGTACCATCTTTTTTCTTCACCAACACAACAGGGGAAGCCCAGGGACTAGTCGATGGCTGGATGACGTCGTCCTTGAGCATCTGCTGGACTTGTTGACGTATGGCGTCTTGTTCTTTTTGCGACACCATGTAGGCATGTTGTCGAACAGGTCTCTCGGTAGGCTCGGTGATGATACGATGCTTGGCAAGCGGTGTCTGTTTGACCTTCGATGTTGTACCGAAGCAATCTCGAAATGAATCGAGTATATCCAAAAGACGCGCCCGTTGTGCGGAAGGTAGATCCTGGTTTACGTCGAGAGTGCTTGCGAATGGCATGCCGGAATGGTTGCACGACGAAAGGGCAGCTAATGTTGAGGGACCCGAGACTTCGGCAATGTCTTCAAGGTATGCGATCGCGGTGCGCCTTGTAAGGTGGCGATACTCCTCGCTGAAGTTCGTGACTAGTAGGCGAGCCTGTCTATTTCTGGGTTGAACAAGACCTCGGGCGACGCAGATTTGTTGTGCAAGAAGGAGAGACAAATTTCCCTCCGCGATTACAGGGTCGGGGACGTCCTGCTCACATTCAACGCTGACAAAGAGGCTGCTACGAGGAGGCAGAGTCACAGATGCGGCGGACACGCGTAGGGCTGTCTTCGAGAAGGGGGTGTTGTCAGCCTCAGCTTCAGGATGAAAGGGGTCCTCGAACGACACCAGCAACTCACGTAGATTAATGATTGCGCCGTATTCACGAAGAAAGTCGAGTCCCAGAATGAGCGGACGGGAGCACACAGGTAATACGAGGAAGGAGCCCGTGAACGTCGATGCACGTATCCGAATACGTGCTGTGCACATTCCAGTCGGCTTCACCAGATGGCCACCTGCCGTGCGCAACGGGGGTCCTTGCCATGCGGTCGTAACTTTCCTCAGTTTAGATGCCAGGGCGCCGCTCATAACTGAATATTCGGCGCCAGTGTCGACGAGGGCAGTGACAGCATGATTATCGACGAATACGGTGATGTCGGCAGAAACAGTCTTGCTACTCTCGGAAAATAACGAAAAATCTGAACGGTCATCATCGGGTCGTTGCGTCGAGGGAGGCTCTTTGGCAGTTCGTTGGGAAGCGACTTCACCCCCAGAAGCCGCGGTTCATGGTTTCCCCTGTGGGGACTCGGTGACCGGCTTCTGAAAGGAGCGTAGGACGACGAGGGCAAACTAGGTGACGTGGAGCGGCGAGGCGACGGTGATCGTGATTGGCGGCGTTGAACAGGGGGAGGAATTTGCTGGCCCCTAAGGTACGCTTCGATTTCACGGGGGCGCTCAACGTAGCGTGGGCACCGAGCATCAGGGTGGAAGCCGCGTAGACCGAGTTGGCGGTACTGACAAGTACGATACACGTGGCCCGCCTCGCCACAGTGGTAACATAGCGGACGGTTATCCGACGTGCGCCACACGCTTGCCTTGGTAGCGTTCTGTCTTGAGCCGAACGGCTGATACGTGGGTGCGCTCGGGAACCTTGACGCAGGGGGCGAAGTCGAAGAGGCGTCCTGGAATAGATGACTAGGCGGGTCCATTGTCCGCAAAGTAGGACCAGTAGCGTGTGGTGCAGGAGATCGTAGGGCCGCCGCATAAGTCAGGACAGGGACCTCAGGTCTTGGTGGTGTGAGTGGTGCGACCGCCTGCCTGATTTCATTTCTGATGACGTCCACGAATGCTGGCGCGGTTGGTTGAGGTCCCACTGCTTGGAGTTGGCGGAGCTCGTCCCGCACGACACTTCTTATGAAGTCTGCGAGGGCCTGCCTCTCGCTGTCAGACCCAATAGAGCATGCCGTGGCCGTTATGTCGTGGCGTTCGTACTGTGACGACCGCTGCTGGAGAGTACGTTCCATCGTGGTCGCCTCACTGATGAACTCAGCCATGGTCTTTGGTGGATTGCGTACTAGCCCGGCGAAGAGCTGTTCTTTAACCCCACGCATCAAATGCCGCACCTTCTTTTCCTCGGACATCGCAGGGTCGGCCCGCCTGAAGAGTCGAAGCATGTCCTCGACAAACATCGAAACTCTCTCGTTTGGTCGCTGGTTCCTAGACGAGATGGCTTGTTCCGCTCTCTCCTTCCTTTCGGCGTTGCGGTACGCGTCGCGGAGCTGGCGGCTAAACTCTTGCCACGTCGCAAAGGAACCCTCGTGGTTCTCGTACCGTGTTTTGGCAGAGTCTTCTAATGCGAAGTAAACCCTCCGCAGCTTGCGACCTTCATCCCATTCATTGATGCTGGCAACTCGATCAAAGTGGTCGAGCCAGTCATCAACATCCTCAAAAATGTCTCCGTGGAAAGACCGTGGTGTCTGCGGTGCACGAAAAACATGCGGGAGCGGAGAAGAATAGGCGTCGTTGGTTTGACTCGCCTGGCTTATAGTCGAGGTTGTCATCTTGTCAAGTCTTGACAAGGGACCGAATTCGGGGGGTAGTCCTAGCAGGCGGCGGCTGCTTCTTGCTGTGGAAGCTGTGGCTGTCTCCAAGTTGCTAGGAGTCACGGCTGGAAATTGGGAGCCAAGGTGCATGTACCCAGCGCCTCCACCAGTGTCACGGTCGAAATAAGACAGACAGCCAGGTGTTGACGTCTTCCCCAGACCAGACCAGCAACAACAACGTTCTCTTCTTCTTCCACTCGCGTGTACGTGCCACAGTGGATGGCTCATACATGATGGCATGTGGCAATATTCACAATCTGGAAAAGACGTTGTCTCGCTGAAGCGAGACGTAAACCGGTGCGAGCGGCCTTCCCGGCTGTGTCCCGAGTGCGCGGAATGCTGTGGCAGCACCTATCAGAGCAATTGGAGACCAGCGGCGAAGAGAAATTTCTCCGCCGCTGGCACACAAGATTTTTCCTTTTGCAAGAAGGCAAGTTACGCCTACCCATCACCCCGTTTTAAGGCTACTAGTGTGTTCTATGTAGAGTTGTTAATTTCGCTTGTTTTGTTTTCCTATAATTACATGATGTATTAGTTTTGTATAATGAGTAATGTAGACTATTTATGCACCTTGTATCGTTGTATTAATGCATAATCTGTCATTACCGTGCACACTGTTCTTTGTATAATGTTTCAGTTTTCGCGGCCCGGTACGGGCCACGCGCACTCGAGCAAAAACGCCAGGCCTGCGCTGAAACCGCAGCACAGTCACAGCGAAAGCTGGAAGAGCGGCGTTTCTAGAGCCCGTTGTAAGCTCTCTTGGGGCTACAATACAAGTACACTAGAAAGGTGCCCACTACGCCATAAATCACAATTTTTGTGAAATTGGTAAGCACCTACTAAGCGATTATTCGTCATTCTGCGGAGAAGCGAGGCACCAGCTACACGTCTATAAGGCATAATGTGCACTTTGTTTACGCGACGACTGATGACGATGAAGAATTATGGCTCAGCCCTTTGTAATGGGTTGGAAGTTTTAAACGGCCCACCAGTTATGTAATTTGCATTGGGTGACGCCCGGTCACCATTTCCCTCTCCCGTCATGCTGTATAACATACGTTGAAGAGGGAGAGAGACGGAGGGGGGGCGAAGAACTTTACTGAGACCCCGAGGAAATGGATCATGCGCTTATGAGCTTCCTTGGCAACCAATACAAGTGCACATGCGAGGAACCCACTACGTTATAAATCATTGTAATTTTACTGAGACCCCGAGGAAGTGGATCATGCGCTTATGGGCTTCCTTGGCAACCAATACAAGTGCACTTGTGAAGAACCCACTACGCTATAAATCATTGTAATTTTTGAGAAGTAGGGCAGCAGGCACTGTGCCATTTTTCGTCATTCTACGGAGAGCGTTGGTACCTTCTAAACGCATGTAAGGCATTATGCGCACTTTGATGCTGTGCCTGATGACGATGAAGAATTATGACAGAGCCCTTCGTAATGGGTTGGAAGCATTCAACAACCTACTCGTTGCGCAATTCGCGTTGTGTGACGCCTGGTTACAGAATTCGCGTTGTGCGACGCATGGTGCTTATTTTACTCTTCTACCACGCTATATTGCATATGCTAATGTGGTTCCTTCCCGACATGAAGCCTGTATAAGACCTTTTTGTAAAGCAGTTTCAAGCACCTGCATGGCTGAGAGGTTGAATACTGGGCTCAGGTTCGAACCTCGCTCCATCCTGGAATTTTTTTCTTATTTCGTTTTTTTTTTCTTATTTCGAGCGATACTGGTTACGGACACCGGCGGCGGCGGCGGCGGCGGCCGCGGACAACTACGGCGCCAAAAACGGACGGTGAAATGATCTCATAACAGCTTTCGCTGTAAAAATGTAAACACGTATTAACGCTCCCCGCGTGACCAGAAGAATTATTGTCGGAGAAGACTCATGTAAATAGTTCCTTTTTTTAGAGCTTATACATGGCTTGCACATGACGTCACAGGCAGGTGCTCTGTGCTGGAGCCCCAACATGGCGGCCACCGTGACTTTTTTTCTCATTAGAGTGTGTCAGTGCAGAGGAGGACACCCAGGTGTTCGGTCCCCGCTTTCTTTTGTTCGCCAGCCGCGCCAAGGGGGAACACAGAGGAAAGTGGGAGTTTTGGTGTGAAAGATGCTTGGGTGCACCGGCACTAATCTGATGGCGAGCCGTCACCGTTTCTTGCTCGGCGCGTTCGAACAAAAGCTCGCGGAGCGTCTCAACCCGCTGGTCCCCCAAGATTGCGGCCACGGTGACGTCAATGCAAGCTATGTATAGGAAAAATAAACTTCTCTTTGAAACCAAAATTTCTGCGTTGAAGTTCCCCAAGAAATACTATCGTCTTTAAAACAGATTGGGCTCATCCGTCAGTGAGCCACGCGGACGAGGTGCGGATGAGGAGAATCGCCGATGTGAGGTCACGTGAC
The DNA here is from genome assembly GCF_013339695.2 of Rhipicephalus sanguineus. Classification (NCBI taxonomy): domain Eukaryota; kingdom Metazoa; phylum Arthropoda; class Arachnida; order Ixodida; family Ixodidae; genus Rhipicephalus; species Rhipicephalus sanguineus. The sequence goes on from NC_051182.1 coordinate 27,413,192, forward strand.
GCGCTGTCGACCCCACCATATCCGGATGCGGTCCGTCGTTTGAATGGTGATGGTAGTACTTTGAAGAGGAAAAGGCGCCTAATTTCTGCAGCCCGGTCGGGAGCACGGGGCGGTGACATTCGGGGCGGTGACATTCTGCCACCAGGCAACTGGTGCGTTGCCCGCTCGAACCGTGAGAAATCGCGGTCAGACGCACTTTGCGTTTCCCGTCCCATTTGGTTTGCGGGGTGGTGTCGCCATCTGTGAGCAGTAGGATGAAGTAATGCATGGTCGTCCCATTCGGCGTGTTTCCAAAAGAAGTAATTTTGTCAACGCCTTACACCGCGAGATGGCGGGCTTAGCTCAAGCCTCACTCATAGCATTCATCCATATTACAACATACCTATGCGACGCTCACCTGCTGTCACACCGCGTTGCCCGCTAGAACCGTGAGAAATCGCGGTCAGACGCACTTTGCGTTTCCCGTAGCGTTTCTAGCCCGGCTGTGGTGTGATCTTTCTGTTAACTCTCACTATCAACGGCCACAGCCATCTTCGTACTACTAAGTGCACATTCCTGGGAGTAGTCCTAGATGCTCATCTCAAGTGCCATCATCACATTTCAATTATAAGGCAGAAGATTGCTCATGGTATCGGAACATTATTTAAAGCACGACCATTCTTCAACTTGCAGACTTTGCTTAAACTGTATTACGCCTTCATCCACAATCATATCACGTGCTGTATCACGTCATGGGCGAATACCTGTCCATCTCATATCCTTCCACTTCAACGTCTCCAAAACAAAGCCATTCGCATCCTAACATTGAATTCACCGATCACCTGCGCGTCCCCACTTTTTGAGCAACATAGTGTACTGGCAGTGTGCAATTTATTCAAATTAAACTTGGGATTCTTGTATTTGCGTGTCTTAACGGTACCATAACAGCCAACGTTTTCGAGAAATTTCACTTGTTAAACTCTAATCCTACCAGGTTTGCCTCAAACAACAACTTTTTACTACGGCATGCACGCACTAACTACGGCAAACGTACTACAATATTCGCAGCTGTTCAATTTTGGAATTCAATACCACTAAGCTCTAAACAATTGCCATTAGCAGCTTTTAAAAAAAAACTTAAACATCTCATTTCGCAATCATCACTCATCTGTATTGCTATATCGACGTTCTCTTACATTTAGAGCTCTTACTGTGTGCGTTATTTTCACATTTATTACTAATGTACATTGGAGTTGTTTCAATAGCTATGTATATTTACTGAAAGTTGTTTTGTTACCATTTTTACTGGCATTTTATTGCATGTTTCCGTTGTTTTTATTATAATTAATACTTACTTAATGCTTTTAGTTGCCATTTTGTTGTACTTATCAACATGCAATTTTCCGACAGGAGGTCCCCTTTCAGCTTTGTGCTATGGGACCTGCTTCTATATATACTAACCCCAATATGTTTATGTTTTTTGCGAGAAATGAAGATATGATTCATTGATTGATTGAACTCTTTAACATTTCGCGGGATGGCGACCTTACCCCAAACTCAGTCAGTCAATCGTCTAAGGCTGTCGCACCGCTTTCTCTGATTGCTCTGTCACCGTGCAGATGGAACGGTCTGAGCAACACTAGCAGCGGTGTCTTGCCGAAACCAATCTCGGAGGCCATGAGTAATTGATCATGACACCAACCAGTGCCTACTTCGAGCGTTTCGGTAGTATCAACGCGGCGGCGGCTTTCGCTACAATATTGTAGAAAACTCTATGGTCGGTGAAATGCGGCGTCCACGGTGATTCGATTCGGTGACGACACAGTTACGTGATTCGCCTTACGCGTCAGCGTGTGACGCCTCCTCGCCAGTGTAGGGCCGGCCGCTTCCAAATGGGCTAGCAGTGCTTCTCCGCCGCCTACAGGTTCGAGTGCACTGGCACCGACTACTAGGGAGCGCACACCTTGCAGTTTCCCTCCTGAAATGTCGACGCTTTGAAAGAGTGCATGTCGATTTAGTGTTTATTATGTGCATGTTCAAGCTATCTTCGCGCGGGATTCACCATATGCTGTGTCCGGGTCTATGTTAACTACTGCATCTACCACAAAGGTTTAGTCACGTTCATGGACGTTAATCGTCGGGATGGAGATGTGCCACCAGGCATCGTCGCCGGTACGCCTACATCAAGCGGTGCTATAGCTGCCGAACACCAACAGACATTGTGCCAGCTCTCGTATATCACTCTATAATAAACATTCAGATACTTCTGCGAGGACACGTTTCGCATTCCTGTTATACCGATTCCTGTGACGGTGAAATCAACCATGTTTCTTTTCTTTTTTTCATATAAATATGACCATCCTAGAGAAGCCAATTATCCACGGGTAAATCATGAATGTTTTCATTTTCACAAGCCATGTAATTAATAATTTCATTAGGCGGATACACCTTCCATGCGGCCTGTTTCGAAAATTCATTTTTTCCATTGACCTTAAGATAATGGAATAACCCTCCCCTACATATCATAAAAAGTACATCATTAACACAGTTCTTAACTGCACTTGAAAGCAAACCCTGAAACCTGCTAGATAGTTGTGTTTTCTTTCCCCTCCTATTGATGTATGAAACTACACCTGTCGTCTGTTTGTTCTTAATGCAATTTCTGCTCTTATTTTCCTTTCCCCATACTTGAAGACCCACAGTATGCATTTGTCGCCACGCGCTGAAGCACCACTGTGTAAAAATGGTCACACTGTCTTTCCTTTCTTTTTTCTCGTTTCTTTCTCCTTCACCACTGTTTTGTTTCACTATGCGAGCCTGTTTTCTTTATATTCATATGCCACTACTCGCTCTTCTGTTGCACTTTCTTTGTAATTATTTGTTGACCTTAAGATGGGTGGGCTTGGTGGCTGCTTCGTTTCGTCACCACCTAACCCGCTACTCTTCGCTATGCAGGTGCTATCAACCGTCGTCGCGCATCTGCTTCTTGTTGCCGGTGTGTCTGCTTCTGCTGACACATCGCCGGGATTTGGATTGCGGTGCTTCGACATTGATCCGGCCATCGACCAAACAACCGGCAAATCAGATTCCATCTCGCCACTGTCTGCCATCCTGTCGCCACTTCCGCAAAGCTTGGTCCTGGATGGTGGATGGACAGTCCCATCGCCAGCAACGTCACCTACCGCGCCGGCTATAAAAAGTGTGCCTCCATCGGCGGCGCTTCGTGGGCTTGGTGGCTGCTTCGTTTCGTCACCACCTAACCCGCTACTCTTCGCTATGCAGGTGCTATCAACCGTCGTCGCGCATCTGCTTCTTGTTGCCGGTGTGTCTACTTCTGGGGTGCTATTCTGGACATTGTCAAATTCCGCCATATTGTCAAATTCCGCCATGTTGCTGATTTGATTGGTCACGCGAGGTCGTTCGCATTGTGGCGCTGCAATGGCGTTACGACACAGGAATCCGCGATGACGTAACGTGCCAAAAAATTGTAAATTTTTTCCGAAGCAACGCTTCGCCGTACTCTGTCATGTAGAAATAAAGGTTTGGGTGAAACAACGAAACCGAAATATGGTACTGAGCTGTGCCTACGGTCAACTTGCGGTTTATCGAAACTACTGCTCGCTTGACGAAGAGCCGCCATGTCTGCAACACGATTGGACATTGCACTGATGGCGCCCATTGCGTCACAGGATCTCACTTTTTGTAGCGTCAAATTGACGTTGCGTGACGTTGCATCCTGCTAAATTTGCAGCTTAAAATGTGAGAACGATGAAGTGCCCAAAATTGGCCGCCATATTGTTGTAAATTGAGTTGCTTGTTCGATGTGCAGCCTCACATACGTATGTGTAGATGCCATTCCGTGAGTTACTTTACAAGCACGTTTTCGGTTAGTAATATTATAAAGTGTTGTACATGAAGCTTGCTTGTTAAAATAAAAGGTTATTGTTTAATTTGGCTTGTTCGAATTTGCGGTTCTCGCCGCAAGAGAACGCTAGATAAGCGAAGAAAAATGGCGCTGCCCTTTGTTGTGTAGTGGCTGGAGCTGCAGGAAGCATCGCGAGTACCGCGATGCTTTTGTGATGACCGATCAATTATTTCAACTGTGGTGCCGGCTGACGAAGGACACTGTGCGATGGCTGTGCGAGGAGCTTCGCCAGGACCTGGAGAGGCGGCGTACGGACACGAGAACAGCCCCGACCGTTGTTGTTGTTTTTGTTGAGCTACAAGTGCTTTGCGCCCTTCGCTTGTTCGCCACCGGCAGTTACCACGACGCGATCTCGAACAACGAGGACGTGGCGACGAGTTAGTCCAGTGTGCGTCTCATGATTCATGCTGTCATGGAAGCGATCGTCGAGCGCCTCGGCAATGAGTGGATCGCCCTCCCTGCCAAAAGGAAGGCTTTGTCCACATAGATTCAAGATTTGAAGGCTGCGTTGAGGTGGTCGACGACACGTTCGTGTGCATAAGTGGGCCGTATGAAAAGGACGATGGCAACAAGGCTGCTTACTTTTGCCGCAAGAACTTTTACGCCCTCAGCGTCATGGTGGTGACAACAAATTTCATCTTATTCAATCTCGCGCATGCTGTTAGTAGAATGCAAATGAGGAACGTGAAAGACAGCTTTTCGCCACTCTCCAGTATTTTAACATTTGCCGTGGCTCCAACTGCAGTGATAGAAAAGAACGCAGTAGTCGCGGTAAACGGAGTTTCCGTCACTATTTAGTTTTGGCATGGGTGACGTGACACCATAAAAAGTTCATCGAGCTTCATATTTGATCGTGGTAGCTTTTAAGAAAAATAATGCATGAAAGGAAATCAAACGTGCTGATTGCGCTCTAATTTCATAAACAGTGATATGCAGACATCCAGTAACTGCCACATATGAAATGAAAGATACAGCTGTCGAAGCTGCGCTCCGAAAGCAACTCGAGAGAAATAAGTGCGTTGGACCACACAGTTACAGTTGTTCTGCATGTAGCTGGTTGTATTGCTGTTGCCGACTTCCTTCCAATGCAAGCAACACTCTGCAGGTATGTGACCAACCCTGCCGATGACTGCCCTCGCACTCGGGGCCCGTGCACGACGCCTTTATGTGGAAGACATCCACCGTGAGCCAGGACTGGGCAGTGGACGCCGTGGCCAGGTTGGTGAATAGCTGCTTGGTATGCAAGCGTGAGAATGCTTATGTGGTGTCTCAGTGTAGCAAAAACATTATTCATGGTAATTTTATTACACGCTGCATGGTTCTTAACTACTCAAGTCTCTTTGTCCAAATTTCTGCCCCGTATGTTATTACTGGCAGCTACCTTGGTCGAACACTATCTACTTTAGTGGCACTCGTGTTCCCTTGAATGAAAATTCTCTCATGCACACATTTGAGAAAACAAGTCATACTGAGACCCGAGGCGGCACACAATAATCCGACTTGCTCTCAGTGTATAATTGCAACTTGTCTTTCTATGGTCATGGGGAAGACTACTAGTGCAATAGAAAGGTCAAGCATGAAATAAACTTTCATGAAGAGATTGTATGATCCTTTATTATAAAGTGGTGAAATAATAAACAGTAAGCATGCGATGATACAGAAAATGCTACACTCTGAGGCTATGTTAAAAAAAAAGAATACATCAAATACAACTGCCATAGATGTTGTACATTCATAAATACAATTATATGTAGAAAGGACAACTTGTATAAAAAAATACAAATAAGCAAGCAGAGCCATGTGCTATATAGCAATAAAATAAGTCAACTGACAACTCAAAGGTATTTCAGTCATGGTTCATAAAAAGCACTAAAAAACAACTCAGACGGTTGCAAAAGAAACCTGCTGTCACGTTTCATTGACGGCCTAAGCACAAAAAAAAATCTAAGGGAAACCAAGCCTTGAGTGCGCTGACCGTCTGCAGCCGCCCATCAGTCCCATGCAATCAAAAGAAAACACAACACCCTTACCACCAAAGAAGATGCGCCTTCTGTCACTCGCCCCTTCTTCTCTATGAAAGAAGTTAAGGGCTGCACTTCAGTAGCTTCGTTGTCATTCCTCCTGACGAAGGAATTAAGTTGATAAAGCCATTTTTTCGTTGGAGCATTTCAAAAGCCTTAATTATGTAACCTAACCAGACAAGCAATTCTGTGAATATGTCTAGCTGTAAAAAAAAGGAAAGCAGTGCATATCAGTGACACGATGTCTTCGAATAAGTTAAAAGAGGTGAGAAAAGAATAGTACAAATTCATGTATACATTCATATTATGCTAATTGGAACACTGTCCTCCACAGGTGATAGTGCATACTAGCTTCAACCTTGGCTGCTTAACCCCATCCCTGGAGCACATCCTGCAGAATCCTCTGCTGCCCGATTCCACCGCACCCACTCTTCACTGCGGTGCGTCGTATAACTGTGCACTGGAGTCCTCAAGGCCCACTTTCGGTGCTTGCAGACGTACAGAACACTGTACTATGGCCCACTCTTCACGTCGAAGATCATCGCAGTTTGTGTCGTGCTTCACAACCTCGGTGTTTGGCAGCAGCTGCCTGAGCCAGACGACATCCCTTGCACTGAAGAACTCGAATGAGAATATGCGGACCTTTACAACAACAATAGCGACGATACGGCTGCAGTAGACATGAACCAGGCGGGTAGGCAAAGGCAGGATCACGCTCTGTAGTGGTTCACAGCTGGGCACGACTCGATGTAATGGGGTTTACATTCCTGCGAGATGTGCACAGAAACGTGAAACACAAGAAGCTCTTGCTGTTTCTCATGACAAAGTAGCCACTTGCATTGTATTCGATCCTATACCTATCCCCTGTACTTGTGTTCTTGCAGGAATTGTATTCTGACAAAAGCTTCATTGTGTTCGTTCATTGAGAGCATGCTAATTGTACCAAGCAGTTAGGCAAAAGCATGCTCAGCTTCTGCCGCAAATCATAGCAGGACTAGTTTGTTCAGACCATAGTGACTCTGTAAACAGCCTGTGTTATTTTGCAGCACTGCATGCAACATTGAATGCCATTCCAGAACATTGTTTTCAGCACTTTATTCACAACGCGAACCCGTGTGATCACTGTACGAGTCTGGCAGGTGTGTACAAAAGCTCTATTCATGTAGTAGCCACTCGTACATGCAAGTGCACAAGCTTGCTGTGGTTGGTAATCTATGTAAACGCTTATAGGCACAAAACGAACCAGTACCGAAAGGGGCAACGTGGGCACAGCACTGTGTAGCTACTTTCTGTCCTGGTTTCTCTGGTGGACTATAAAAGTTTACATGCAAGAGTAATACATGATATTTCATAATGTATTGTGAGTCTATTGATCTTCTGTTAATTCATCATTGTGAGTCAATTCTTCATCCTTGCAATAATAAAAAAGCAGTCAAGTTGTCTCATTGCTTACATCATTGTCTTACCATTCACTGCTGCCAACAACAACAAAGGATGCCTCTAATATTGTACCAGCCACTTTGGAACCAGCACATCTGCATAAAAGACATCTCTTTGAATGCAGTTTGTGCACTTCTTAGTGTTGCCAGTCCAATGTAACATCAGCTGCATGAAATACTACAATTCCTCTTCTTTATTGTGGCCATTATGCACTTCTTATCCGTATGTTGTAAGCAACGTGGAAGTACCTTCCACAGTTAACACCTTCGGAGGTGCATCACTTCTGTGGATTGAGATTCGCCTAGACTTTATCTTTCAGATTCAACTGATCGCGCGTAACGTGAGGTCCTGAAACTTAACTCTTATTGCTTCTGCTTATGTATATTTACATGATTGTAACTTTTACTTACAGTAGTCCTTACGCATCCTCAGCAAAACATATAGCACCATCTTAATGATCACGACAGTTCAGGAAGATACTTCGCGCATCGGAGACGTTATAAATAACTCAGCTGGCTGTTGGGCTAGTTGGCACATTACTTAAGATAAACTAGACGCGGAACAGCCACCGCAACAAAAAAGACAGAAGGAACAGAAGGGGCATTATTAATACTTGCAATGCTGTGCAGCTCCTTATAGCGCTTCTGGACGCCGCGGGCCCTGGGAACGAAGGGCCACCGCAGCCCAAGACGGGGTCGACGCGCATACTTGTAACGATGCGGGCGTTGTCCACCGAAACGTGCGTCGCCAAATCGAACGGCCATCCGCCTGTTCTCCTGCAATAAGCATGTGCATAGCTGAAACTTCAACACCACCCGAGTGAAACGCAAGCTTACCTGACTGCACCGTCATTCCGCGCCTCGAGCTCGAGCTGCCGCCACTCCGGCGGCGGCCTGCTGCTGGGGCCCAGGCGGTAAAGGCGCTCTGTCATCGTCTGTCACGGCTCCCATCGTACCTCCGATAGTAAGTTGCAAACCACCCTCCCCATACAGGGACGATCGGTAAAAAAATGGAACATCGCGGCCCACTGTTCGCGATCTGCCGACATAACCACAGAACACCTACACAAAACAACCAGCGAAATAACGATGTCGGCAATGTCGACGCTGGCTTGGCTGGCTCGCTTATTGGCTAAAAAAGTTACTATGGCTTTGTCGCTCATCTCCAAATATGGCGCTAAATTGCAGACGGTATCGTCTGCTTCACAACTTTAAAACTAAACGCTTCACTTTTCTTTTATTTTTTTGTTGTTACATTAACAATTTCAGATACAAAATGCTATTTAATTGCACGTTTCTTTGCATCTTATGTCCCCTTCACGTCACGTTTCGCAAGCATTTCATGCGTTTGCGTCATCATTGTGTACACGTCACGCCTACGTCAAATTTGACAGAAAATGGCGGAAGTCCAGAATAGCACCCCTGCTGACACATCGCCGGGATTTGGATTGCGGTGCTTCGACATTGATCCGGCCATCGACCAAACAACCGGCAAATCAGATTCCATCTCGCCACTGTCTGCCATCCTGTCGCCACTTCCGCAAAGCTTGGTCCTGGATGGTGGATGGACAGTCCCATCGCCAGCAACGTCACCTACCGCGCCGGCTATAAAAAGTGTGCCTCCATCGGCGGCGCTTCGTGGGCTTGGTGGCTGCTTCGTTTCGTCACCACCTAACCCGCTACTCTTCGCTATGCAGGTTAGTGTTCCGCAATCTCTCTTCACCAAGAAGAGCAGTAATTACTTTTTGCTGCAGCTACCGAGCCCACGTTGCTGCTGTATAACTGTTGTTGAATGCGTCCGTGCCGTGAGATTGTTATTGTTGCTTGTATCGGGAGACATTGAGTCAAATCCGGGCCCTGATGCTGTTCTCGCTGAACTGCAAAAGCTTTCCGCGGGCCAGTCAACCCTCTTAAATGAAGTGCAGGGACTCAAAAGCCAACTACTAACAACAGAACACGCCCTATCCGACCTAGCTAAGCGAATCGCTGATATGGAAAAACATTACCAAGCTCTGCTACCCCTAAAAGCCGAACTTGAACTAATTAAAAAAAACAGCGTTCAAGCAGTGCGCAAGACAGATGACCTTGAGGCACGTTTGGATGACGCAGACAACAGGTCACGGCGTAACAATTTAATTTTTTATGGTGTACCAGATGCCAATCCCTCAGAATCGTATGCACAATCTGAGCAACTTATCATTCGCCATTGCCATGACCACTTAGGCATAGATATAAACCCTAAAGATATTGATCGTGTCCATCGCTTGGGCCGCCATTCAGGCAGCAGATGTAGGCCAATAATTGCGAAGTTCACTTTCTACAAGACAAAACAAGAAATACTTTCAAACGGACGTAAGCTGAGAGGAACGACATACAGTATTGGAGAGGATTTCTCGCGTCGTGTTCAAAATGCCAGAAGGCAGTTGGTCGAGTTTGCAAGGCAGAAGTCCTCTCCGTTTTCGTTACGCTATAAAACACTACACATCGGCTCGAAACGCTACTCGTTCAATGAAACCACAAAAACAGTACAAGAAATTCAATAGCAATCAAGTCGACGTCATACTGTAACCGCCAATTCTCACCCTAAATTAAAAACCAAACTTTCTTTTTCTGTAATTTTCACGAACGCTCGAAGTTTTATGCCTAAACGTGATCACCTGTCTCATCTTGTCAAGTCATCAGATAGCAGTATTCTCATATTAACAGAAACGTGGTTAACAAATGACGTCACCGACGCGGAAGTGCTCGCCGATCTACCGGGTTTCAATGCTTATCGGAAAGACCGCGAAAGTGCTCGCGGGGGTGGTGTCCTCATTGCAATCAGTAATCAGTTACCATGTTCTGTTATAAACACTGACACAGATTTAGAAATATTATGGGTACTGATTCAAGCCTTGCCGCAAGCTGTATTATTAGGTGTTTGCTATAGACCGCCACATAACAATCCTAACTTTTCTCGTGCACTTCACAATATTCTAAATCAGCTTACATCGAAGTATCCTAAAGCTGAAATCGTTCTTTTTGGCGACTTCAATTTTCCTGGTATTAACTGGGAAGATGACACTTCTACCGCTAACCCAGCAGAAGCTAGAGATTTTCTTAGCGTCTGTCTTGATTACAACCTGAAACAGTAGTAACTCAGCCAACGCGTGTCACACGCGACTCCTCTAGCATTCTGGATTTAATACTAACAACTCATCCCGATAGCCTGTCTTCGATCCACTATCTCCGTGAGATCAGCGACCACAAGGTTATACACGCAGACTTTATTTTCAGCCCTGTTGCGCGACACATGCAAAAGAAAACAATAACCTTATACGATAAGGGTAACTATGATGCTATAAACAATGAACTTACGGTATTTTTTCCGCAGTTTGAGTCGAACTTTAACCACTGCTCTGTTCAAGAGAATTGGGCAATTTTTAAGCAAAAGCTAACCGAGCTAATAACCAACTTCATCCCTAAAACCATTATCCGTGTTAACAGTCGTAAGCCATGGTTTAATAAATCCTTGCACCGACTAGATAACAAGAAAAAACGTACATTCCGGACGGCTAAACTAAAAGGGGACTCCCACAACTGGGATAAGTATTACATAGCTGAAAAAGCATATCTCACAGCTATCCGTGACGCCAAGTTCAAATTTTTTAACAACGATTTGCCCAATATGTTAACTAAAGATCCCCGCAAGTTTTGGCAGATAATTAACCCTAAAGCCGTTGTTGACACCACTCTTACTAACGAATCTGGAGAGGTTCTTCCAGATGCAGAATGCGCTGATGCTTTCAACAACGCTTTTTCATCTGTATTTACTAACGAATCACGCGAACCCTTACCTGTGTCTTCATGTCAGATCACATCTGCCATGCCTGAAATCAGTTTTTCTGCTGACGGTATCTCATCCCTCATAGAAAAGTTGAAGTTAACATCAGCATCTGGTCTGGACGGTATTAATGCGAAACTGTTGAAAAACACACGTCATATTGCGTCGGCTTATTTTGTATTGTTATTTTCGCAATCTCTTTCAACAGGCGTCATCCCAGACGACTGGAAAGTGGGAAAGGTCGTTCCTGTCTTCAAATCCGGTAACAGAAACTCGCCACTAAACGACCGACCGATCTCCTTGACCAGCGTACCCTGCAAACTCATGGAACACGTCATTTACTCTTACGTCATGAACTTTCTCGACTCCCATAACTTCTTTCACCACTCTCAACATGGGTTTCGTAGGGGCCACTCTTGCGAAACCCAGCTTGCCATCTTCGTTCATGACCTTCATGCTAACCTTGACATAAACAAACAAACCGATTCCATATTCCTCGATTTTGCAAAAGCCTTTGATAAGGTACCCCATAAACGCCTAATAATAAAACTGTCTTCCTTAAACTTGCACCCATATGTACTAAAATGGATAAAAGAATTCTTGACTAACCGCACGCAATCAGTAATTACAAATGATAAATTGTCTAACCCTCTTCCGGTGACATCGGGTGTGCCCCAGGGCTCTGTCCTTGGTCCTCTTTTATTTCTAATTTACATTAATGACTTACCTTTGCATGTATCTTGAAATTTCCGCATGTTTGCAGACGATTGTGTTATTTATAGAACCGTTACTAACCCTTCTGACCACATCTTATTGCAAGAAGACCTCGACCACATCCTACAATGGTGTGATGACTGGCTTATGTCCTTAAACCCTACTAAATGCAAACTAATCTCCTTCACTCGTCGTCTAAATCCTCTTCGCTTTTCTTATAACATAGCTAATGTCCCTGTCGAATCAGTAACCACTTATAAATACCTTGGAGTCACCCTGTCCTACAACATGTCGTGGAACACTCACATTGCTAGAATCACATCATCAGCTAACAAAACTTTGGGCTTCCTAAAACGTCATTTACGCAACGCTCCGAGTCATGTAAAACTACTTGCTTATACATCATTAGTCAGATCAAAGTTAGAATATGCATCTCCCATCTGGAACCCACCTGAAGTTGGTCTCACAAATTCTCTAGAAACTATTCAAAATCGTGCAGCTAGATTCATTCATGCTTCGTACTCATACGACATCAGTGTTACATCCCTCAAAGCAGAGTGCAACTTATCATCTTTGTCTTATCGCCGACGCATTGCAACCCTCTCATTATTTCACAAGTTCTTTCACTCGCCCCTTCATCGCCCTCCTTACATTATCCCCGCAGCTCACATATCTCATCGCACCGGCCATGTACTACAAGTTTTTCGCCCACGTGCCCGCACTAAAATGTTTTCTGCTTCTTTTTTTCTCAGAGCAGCTAAAGACTGGGACGGCCTTTCCCACGATGTCGCCACAATCACCTGCCCATCAAGTTTCATGCATAGCATTTCTAATGTAACTTCGCATTGATCATTGTGACAACGCAACTGATTGTATATTTACCCACCCCTTATGTAATACCCTTTCGGGGGTCTTTAAGGAAATAAAAATGAATGAATGAATGAATGAATGAATGCTGCCATTGTATCACAATATGCGTTATTTTGTATTCAACAACTGTATATGCCCTCCTGCGATGATCTCTTTGGGATTGGCAGTATTTAGAAATAAATAATTAAATAAAATAAATGTACCACTATACGGCGTGTTTGCCACGTACTTCCTAAGAGGCTTGCGTACATCTGTAGGAAGTTTGACTTTTTTTTTAACGTGCTTCCATTAACGGCCACTATCGAAATTGTGATGAATCGCACGAGAGTACGAGCAAGAAATGGCAGAGAGTCTGCTGCAGCACGATCGCTACTCATAATTTTTCACTATTGGCCGCGAGATCGAGCAGAGTCGCCGCCTGGCGGCTACTGGCTGAAGCGCGCCTAGTGTGGATTGCTCCCTGCGTCGTCTGCTAGCCACGTCGTGTTTGCCTGTGCGCGTACTTCCTGCACGTTCTCAAAGGGCGGTTTCTTCTGTTATGTTCCCGCCACGGTGGTCAAGTGGTTATGGCGCTCGACTGCTGACCCGAAGGTCGCGGGATCGAATCCCGGCCGCGGCGGCTGCATTTTCGATGGAGGCGAAAATGTTTGAGGCCCGTGTACTTAGATTTAGGTGCACGTTAAAGAACCCCAGGTGGTCGAAATTTCCGGAGCCCTCCACTACGGCGTCTCTCATAATCATATCGTGGTTTTGGGACGTTAAACCCCAGATATTATTATTATTATTCTGTTATGTTAGCGCGAGTTTAACTGCTCGTACGCATACCTAACAGGGTGTACAGAAGCAAATGGGCTTGTTCGGCTGCTTGCACATTGTAATAAGATCACTGAGTGCGACTTGCGAGAGGGCTGTGTATTGGTGTCGTACCCTTCGTTCGCCAGAATCATTTCCGTGTTGGTGCCGCTTTCTGGTTCAAGCTCGTCCTAAAGTGCGCTTGGCATAGTCCCAAACATAAGGATAAATGAATAGTGTGTGAATGCTGCGTTTTAGCTACTCGGTGGTAAATAAAAGCAAGGCGCATGCACTTTCGCGTTGTCGTTAGGTGTATAACTGCGCCACTGTAGTTCATGATGAGCTTTAGTTGTGCTTAAGATGTCCTTGTATTGTACGGTCGTGGTCCCACTATAGCGAAATATTTCTATCACGTGAACTCCGACACTTCGGTACTCAAAATGTCCCCTAAAAAAAGACAATGAAATGACACGTACGGCAGTGATAAAACGGAGTTCCCGCGCGCAATTTTAACTTTGGGCGAAATTTATGCAGAAACACCCGTGTGCTTAGATTTAGGTACGCTTTGAAGAACCAGATGTTTAAAATTATTCCCGACGCCGTGCCTTACATTTTTGTCGTATAATGTCCCGCGAAACCTCATCCTTTTTTTAAGTGCGAATGCACTTCTTAAGCGACCTCGAAAACTCCGCCGGCATCCGCGCTCCTCCTCCTCTCCCCTAGCAACGGCGCGAGGAGCGGAGAGGAGCGTCTGTAGCAACGGCGCAGCGACGTCACGCCCCACGTGACTGCGCGCGCTCCGCCCTCCGCTCCGTGGCTGCGCGCGCCCCGCGCCGGCTCCGCACCGCTCTGCGCGCGCCACTCGGGCGGTCCACGAGGCCCGTTCCAACGGTTACGACGTGAGGACCGAAACCTGGGTGCCCATCGAGATGCACTCTGCCAACGTTACCGTGGACCGAAAGGCCGGCATCGCTTGTAAACGGACGCAATTCCCCCTCGTCCAGGTCAGCGCCATCACCGTGCGCAAGTCTCAGGGGGGAACCTACGCCTCGGTTGTGTACGACTACTCGAAGACGCACCCGCAGAAGCTAGTCTACGTTGCGCTCTCTCGGTGTACCAACCTCAACGGACTCTACCTCACCAACGCCGAGGGAGACCACACCTTCTACCACAAGCAAGACAACCCCGAGAAACCCATGGTAGATGAGTTTCGAAGGCTCGAGAATCACCGTCTCGTCACCGTCACGCAGCGCTACCTCTCCGTTGTGAGGGACCAGCAGCTCCACAGGGTGTGCGAGGGTGGTTGTAGGGAGTTCACGCTCGCGCTCCTAAACGTCCGCTCTCTCTCGGCGCATGCACTGGACGTTGCCAAAGACCCCGTACTCTCCAGAGTTGATCTCCTCTGCCTCACGGAGACCTGGAACCGCTCCTCCGGTGACTGCGCTGCCGATGTCGCCCTGAGTGGCTACGACCGCGTGACCCGGGCCCTCGCCGAGAGAAGGGCTGGTGGAGTGGACGTCTCCCTAAAGCGCTACCGCCCCTTCGGTGAAGAGCTCAGGCGACAGCAGGACCGGACCCAACTCCTGGTCTTACAGAGCGCCGACCTCGCTCCTGATGCATCGCCTCAAACGTGTCCCACTGACGACCCGTGCTCCTTCGCCCGGAGTGGAAGCCGGGGCGAGTACTGCGGCGTGTGCTTGGTTGGGCACGTCTACGCCAACGTCCTCTCGCATGCCGTGTGTACTTCGCCGCTCAGAGACGAGTCGCCGTACGCCTCCGTCTACACCAGTGCCTACTCCGGCAATGCCGTCCTGGTTGTGACCGTCTAGCTAGCCCCGAACCTCTCGCGACATGCCGTCTTGGAGCAGATGGATGCGGCGATGGAGAGTGTGTCTGTGCGCGCGCGTCCCTCGGTTCCGGTTGTGGTGGTGGGTGACTTTAACGTGGACGTTAGAAAGGACAATGGCTGGTTGGTTGACCACATGCTGAACAATTACTCGATGACGTGTCTGTCTCTCGAGTTTCCGACCACGATCAACGGTGGCTTCATAGACTTGGCGTTCAGTAGGAACTGTACAGTCCGTGCCGTCTTGCCGGATCCGCTCACCGTCCATTTCTCGGATCACAAAGCGCTGGTACTAACCGTGAGCTACAAGGATAACACGAATAGGTGCTGATCTGTAGTGACGTGTGTAGTGTGTGTATGTGTGTGCGTGTGTGACGCACTCGCGAGGTGCATTAATGCATCATACGAAAAGCGTGAAGTGTAAAATAAATAAATAATACTTCATATATAAATGTGTGTGTGTGTGTGTGTGTGTGTACAAATGCATCATGACAACAATACTTTAAATCATTAATTACACTTAATCATCATCATCAGTAAAAGTGCTTTGCACTTAAAAACGGCCAGACCTCCGTGGGTCGGCTGGCGCGTGCTCTCTCGCTGCCGTCTCCTTCGCTCGGCTCTGCAGTTTAGTCGCGCGCGCCCCCTCATAACATCACCCCGTGCTTCGCACTTCCTCATACTCCCCTTCGGGGAAATGAGGGTTTTTTACATTATCTTGAGCGTTTGTGTGGAGTTGCTATAAATTGATCGAAGGCAGCGGGCATTAGTTCGAGAGAAAAAAAAAACCCTTATTCCATAAAATAACCGGACCTTTGTTGCATCACAGTCGTGCACGTAATCAATAGATGAAAACTCTGAGCTAAACACTCTTACATGCGTATGCGTATTCGCGCGAACAGTGCTATTTAACTCATATTTCACAGGAATATGGGCTGGTACACAAATGAAGAAGAAGTAAACACTAAAGTAGTTCAGGCGTACTACAGCAGTGCGTAGTACACAGAACACAAGGTAAACACGTACAGAGAAAACAACAAAAAACGTCGTAAAGTGCGTAAGCGCAGACTGTCACCCAGGGCGAGCATACCTTTCATCGGCAGATTGCGCTCTCTCACTAGTAATAGTAACGTTGGATGATCTTCGTGCATCGATTCAACAATGAAGAGAGTATATATTACAAGTAAGCTGCAATCAACTCATTTTATTCGCCGACAATCGGTTCGAACAGCTCACAACGGAGCGCCGCTGTGTGCATTTGTATACGCGCCGCCGACTTCCTCTCCACACTACGCGGCGACGGTGCTGCCTCCTATAGGTCGATCTCGCGGCGAATTGGCCGCGAGATCGAGCGGAGTTGCCACCTTGCGGCTACTGGCTGAAGCGCGCCTAGTGTGGATTGGTCCCTGCGTCGTCTGCTAGCCACGTCGTGTTTGCATGTGCGCGTACATCATGCACGTTCTCAAAGGACGGTTTGTTCTGTTGTGTTAGCGCGAGTTTAACAGCTCGTACGTATACCTAATATGGTGCATAGGCTTCCCAAGCAACGCTTAGCGGCGCTGCTGCTCTTGACAGGCAGCGCCATCTCTGGCAGAAAAAGAGAAACTGGGGTGTAAGCAGCGCGCGTTTCCCTTCTCTCCACCGCATTGCTGCTCGCTTCTGTGCACGTGCAGAGCTCTCGCGGTGCACTTGCGGCGCCTCACAATGTACCGCTTGTAGTGCGGCTTCAAAAGGATTTTCAAGCTTGACTGGCACTTCCGAAAAGCGAACTTGATAAAATGAGAAAGGCTCGTCAGTCACGTTAACGGTGAGAGCAGACGATCGACGACAACGACGCCCGACTCAAAGCGAAATGCATTTCCAAGTCGCGATTACACCGTGTAGGACGTGTACCTCGAGGTAAGTCTCATGCTGTCATGCTAAAGATGAATAATGGTCCACATGCACTCCGAAATGAAGCCGTACACACTATCGATGTTCTGCGGCGTGGACTACGAATCATATTGTAGCGGGGTTGCAGCTATGACTATGAAGAAGAGGCAGACGACGTGTCGGTGTGCTGGAAGTAACAACCGCCATCTTGACTGCTGGACCATCCTACACTCTAAATAAGTTATAAATATATTCGCAACATTTTGGTGGTGGTGCTGGGTACTACGCAAGACGGAACTCCGCAGCGGACGTATCCTGGACAGCCGCAATATGTCAACAGAAAGCAACTCTGCTGCTGCCGCTTCGACCGCGCATCCGGTACAGCCGGTACAGCCGGTCGTATTGACTCAACCCCGCGATCCCGGTAACTTCTGCGGCACCGACCACGTTGACGTCGATGACTGGATCGCGAAGTATGAGCGGTTTGCAGCGGTCTACCGGTGGGACCCTACAATGATGCTTGCCAACGTTGACTTCTATCTCTGCGGAACAGCAGGTACGTGGTTTCAGGCTCATGAAGCTGACATAACCAGTTGGGATGCCTGTAAACAGAAGCTTCGTGACCTATTTGGTAGAGCCGTCGGACGCCAGCGAGCCGCTTCTAAAGAACTCTCCTGTCGGGCACAATCTTCGACCGAATCGTATGTCTCCTACATCCTTGACGTCCTGGCCCTTTGCCGACGTGTCGACACCAACATGTCAGAGGGTGACAAAGTAAGCCACTTGCTCAAGGGAATTGCGGATGATGCTTTCAATTTACTAGTGTCTAAAGACTGCTCCACCGTGGACGACATCATCAAAGAGTGCCGCCGATTCGAAGAACTGAAGAGTCGCCGCATTGCCCAGCATTTTGTGCGACTTCCGGACACGGCCGCTACATCATCTTGCGAGACCTTCAGCCGCCATGCGGTCAACCGCCTACCAACGAGAGCGTAGTTCGCATCGTGCGCCGAGAAATCGAGGCGGCGTCGCCACCATCTTTCCTGACGCGGCCATCTGATGATCCTCGACCAACGATCTCGTTGATCCAGCAGGTTGTGAGGGAAGAGCTTGCGAATGTCGGACTGCAGCCGGTGTGTTCGTTGACGGAACCTCGTGTCAGTTCCATAACGCCTCCTCGTGCACCGGAAATGTTTCGCCGCTATCGTGATCCTGCCCAGTGGAGAACGCAGGACGACAAGCCGATCTGCTTTCGTTGCCACGGTGTAGGACATATTTCTCGCTACTGTCGTTCTCGCACCTTTCCATCTCGCTCGTTTTCTGGCTATCGACGTGACGACAACCACCGGCCCCTGCAGTTTCCCGCTCGTGACGGTGGACCATACGCTGAGGCTCCTGCGACATCGGTCCGACGCTCCAGCCGTTCGCCGTCCCCAAGCGATCGTCGCTCCCGGTCACCTCAGCCCCGTCGCCATTCGTCGCCCCGCCCTACTGGACGCCCATACTCGGAAAACTGAGCAATGCAGCTCCCGGAGG
The DNA here is from genome assembly GCF_013339695.2 of Rhipicephalus sanguineus. Lineage (NCBI taxonomy): Eukaryota > Metazoa > Arthropoda > Arachnida > Ixodida > Ixodidae > Rhipicephalus > Rhipicephalus sanguineus. The sequence continues at coordinate 27,432,009 of NC_051182.1, forward strand.
TGAAGCTGCATTCGACCCCCGACCTGAAAACCCTCTGCTGACCGTCACTACGGACCAGAACCTGCTTGCTGTGGAAGTGGATGGCCTACCTGTTGCTGCCCTCATTGATACCGGCGCACATATTTCTATTATGAGCTCTGATCTCCGTGCACGATTAAATAAGGTCCTTACGCCGCCCGAGTCCCTATTTGTACGTGTCGCTAGTGGAGGAACTCCGGCTGTACTCGGAATGTGCACGGCACGTGTGAGGTTCTCCGACCGCCAGACGTCCGTTCTGTTTCATGTTCTCGCTCATTGTCCACATGATGTCATCCTCGGACTCGATTTCTTGTCTGACCACTCTGCTGTCATTGACTGCTCGGCCGGTGCTGTACAACTTGACTTGCCTGCGTCCGCCGACGTGTCGGAGGTGGTTCAGACCAAACTTTCGTGTGCTGAGGCTATTCGTCTGCCACCACAAGCCCTAACTTGCGTCGCTGTTGAACCCTATCCCAATGTACCGGATGGTGATTACGTGGTTTCTCCTTCTCCCAGTGTTCTACTGGCCCGCAGCGTCTCCTCTCCGTACACAGTTGTAACTGTTACAGCGAACAAGACGTGCCTTCCTCTTCTGAACTTCGGATTCAGCCCTCAAGTCCTACCACAAGGCATTGCTCTTGCTACTCTGTCACCGTCGCACGAGTGCCAGATCTCATCGGTGTCACCTGAACTGCCCGTTGTCGTCTCTCCGAACCCGCATAGAGTCGACGCAGTCACCTCTTCTACACTGCACAACAACATCACCCAGATGATTGCCTCAGAACTTTTGCCCTCTCAAGTTAAAGACCTCACTGATCTCCTTATGGTCTACTCTGACATATTTGACTTCGACGGTAGGCCCTTAGGTCAAACCTCGCAAGTCAAGCACCGCATAGATACCGGTGATGCAGCTCCAATTCACAGGCGTCCTTACCGAGTTTCACCATCAGAGCGCCAAGTTATTCAACAGGAGGTCGAGAAGATGCTCACAAAAGGCATTATTGAGCCTTCTTCGAGTCCGTGGGCTTCCCCTGTAGTCTTAGTTAAAAAGAAAGACAACAGCTGGCGTTTCTGCGTGGATTATCGGCATTTAAACAAGATCACCAAAAGGATGTCTACCCGCTTCCTCGTATCGATGATGCCCTGGACTGCCTTCATGGTGCTACCTATTTTTCTTCGATAGACCTACGCTCTGGTTACTGGCAAATCGCCGTAGACGACCTCGACCGTGAGAAGACTGCCTTTGTAACGCCTGACGGTCTCTACCAATTCAGAGTCATGCCGTTCGGCTTGTGCAACGCGCCGGCCACGTTCGAGCGGATGATGGACACGCTTTTGCGCAGCTTTAAATGGTCTATCTGCCTGTGTTACCTGGACGACGTCATTGTATTTGCCCCCACCTTTGAGTCTCACCTCGACCGACTTTCGTCCATTCTTTCAGTGTTTCGTGCGGCTGGGCTACAACTTAATTCATCGAAATGCCACTTTGGCCATCGCCAAGTTGCTATTCTCGGGCATCTCGTTGACTCATCTGGCATCCGACCCGATCCCGACAAAGTTCGCGCTGTCCTCGATTTTCCCGTACCAACTTGTGCCAAAGACGTTCGAAGTTTTGTGGGCCTATGCTCATATTTCCGACGATTCGTCAGAAACTTCGCAGATATTGCCCGCCCCCTCACTGATCTTCTCAAGAAAGATGTGCCATTTTGGTGGGGTCCTGACCAAGCCAGTGCTTTTTCCCGCCTCATTACGCTGCTCACCACACCGCCGATCCTCGCCCACTTCGACCCGTCTGCTCAAACCGAGGTCCGCACAGACGCTAGTGGTTACGGCATTGGCGCTGTGTTAGCCCAGCGTCAATCCGGTCATGATAGAGTTCTTGCGTATGCCAGCCGGCTCCTCTCCCCTGCCGAACGCAATTACTCTATTACTGAGCGCGAGTGCCTGGCGCTTGTATGGGCAGTTGGTAAATTCCGCCCCTATTTATATGGTCGACCTTTCACCGTTACCACAGACCACCACGCTCTATGCTGGCTTTCAGCACTCAAAGATCCAACAGGGCGCCTAGCTCGTTGGGCTCTGCGCCTCCAGGAATTCACGTACACAGTGGTCTACAAGTCCGGCCGTCTACGTCAAGACGCCGACTGCCTTTCTCGGTACCCCGTTGACGATCCAGACCACGTAACGGATGACACGTCCATCTGTATCTCCTCGCTCTCTGCTTTCGGCAACATCGGTGACGAGCAACAGCGTGACGCGTCCCTACGAGATCTAATCACCCGCCTGAATACTGACTCGACGGACAGTTCGCTTCGCATGTTCGTCATCATAGACGGTATCTTATACCGCCGGAACATGCGCCCAGTGGGACAGGAACTACTAGTTGTAGTACCCACTCATCTCCGCTCGACCGTACTTCAGCAACTACATGATGTACCAACGGCCGGCCACCTTGGTGTTGCCAGAACGTACGACCGTGTCCGCCGACGCTTTTTCTGGCCCGGCCTCTACCGTTCCGTACATCGTTATGTCGCTTCTTGCGAGTCGTGCCAACGCCGGAAAAGGCCAGCTGTACACCCCGCCGGGCTCCTTCAACCCATAGACATACCTGCTGAGCCTTTTTTTCGTGTCGGCCTCGACCTTCTGGGACCTTTCCCACTTTCTCACAACGGTAACAGATGGGTCGCCGTCGCTACGGATTATTCTACCCGTTTTGCCATTACGAGACCTCTCCCGAGCAGCTGCGCTACAGACGTCGCCGACTTTTTGATACAAGACGTCATCTTACATCACGGCGCTCCTCGTCAACTCATCACGGACCGAGGCCGCTACTTCTTATCCAAGGTAATCGAGGGCCTACTTCGCTCTTGTGCAACCAAGCACAAGCTTACAACGGCCTATCATCCCCAAACGAACGGACTCACAGAACGTTTGAATCGCACGATCACTGACATGCTCGCCATGTATGTCTCGACTGATCATCGCGACTGGGACATTGCTCCACCCTTTGTCACTTCGCTTACAATAGCTCGCGCCACGACACTGCTGGATATTCTCCCTTTTACCTTTTGTATGGAAGAGAACCGACCTTGCCGTTCGACACGCTCGTACCCATCCCTGACCACATCTCCACCGAATATGCTCGCCACGCTATCAGCACAGCCGAAAAGGCCGTCAGATCGCCCATCGACGCCTTTCGGACTCTCAACTCAGCCAGAAACATAGATACGACAGTTGCCACCGGAACGTTCGCTTCAGTCCGGGTGACCTCGTTCTCCTGTGGTCTCCGTCTCGGCATGTTGGCCTGGCCGAAAAACTTCTGCCCAAATACTCCGGCCCCTACCGTGTGCTACGCCAGGTGACTGAGGTTACCTATGACATCGCCCCTCTGGACCCTACGGCGCCCTCTACGTCTTCAAACGTCGTCCACGTCGCTCGCCTGAAGCCGTACCTTTCGCCCATCACCTGCTAACAGGCGCCGAGTCGGCGCTTTCGCCGCCGGAGGTCGATGTAGCGGGGTTGCAGCTATGACTATGGTGAGGTGTGCGAAGAAGAGGCAGACGACGTGTCGGTGTGCTGGAAGTAACAACCGCCATCTTGACTGCTGGACCATCCTACACTGTAAATAAGTTATAAATATATTCGCAACAATATGATTGTTGTTTTGATATGGCATGCTTACAGTAGCAGCCGTGTACTTTCGTGTACAAACGTTTGCGGCTTGCGAAAAAAAAAAGAATATACGGCTATGGCACTGCTTCCTGAGAAGGTTAGAGTCAAGTCCTCCGTGCCGCTGGAGAATCACCCGCCGATTAAGACGCGAGGCAGCTAGCTGAGCTTTAACCACTATGAAGCAAGATGAACTGCTCGCCTCGTTTTTTCGGCTCTCGCGTCATGCTTGCAGTCTCTTTTTATGATATCGACTTGACAGGCGTATAAAACCTGTTGCGCGAACGCGGCTAGAAAATCGCACAAAGTCAGAAGATGGTTACTTCAAGGTTGCACTTGCAAAGCATGTATTAAGTACCAGTTATATTTAGCGGCTTAAATATATATCACCCAAATAAAGTGACAAAAACAAATCAAACCTGCAGAACGATGTCAAAGCTTGCTGAAAATGCACAGACGTCCGTTCCGGAGTGATAAAGCAGCCTTCCCGACGCGTTAAATGCAGGCGCCGAACTTCTGACAATGTGCCGAGTTCAGTTGAATTCAACCAACCGCGCAACGCTAATGGTATAACGCGAATGTGAACGTTCAAAACGACGGGTAGGTCTCACGAGCACGGGGAATCAAAACAAAACGTTGCTTCACCTACAACCGTAACTGGACTTTAACAATGCGAGAAGACAGCGAGTAATCATTACTGTAGTCGCTGCGTGCATGCGCCGCGTTACTTGCCGATTCATGTAGTCGGAACGAACGAAAGCGATGAACTCAGACAGCCAAAATAGAAGGCGAGACAGCGCTGTCAGCTATCCACGCTTGCCGCCTTTATTTCTCGTGCGACACGCCCGGTAACCGATACAGTTTAACACGTGAATCGTGTGTCTTGGTGTTGTCTGCACTGTTGTGGCTGGCCACTAAACCGCAATACTTCGTTCGGACCACGCTTGCGCTTCCGCGGGGTCGCTTCTGCCATCGCGGAAATGCGCAGCATCGCACAGCAAGCCTCTCGGTTCAACGTACCCAGCTGACGGCCCCCCAGTTACCCGCACCAAGAGAAGAACGCGTGTGCACGTGCGCTACCGCTACCGTGAAAGGGGCTGAGTCGGCCGCGCCTAAGGTTCAGAGCTTCCCGACAGAGCCGCAGCGCGGCTGGCGCGGCGCTGTCGTCGCGCCGCAAACTTGAGCTTGGGTTCTCTATACAGAAGCAAATAGGCTTGCTCGGCTGCATGCGCATCGTAATAAGATCAATGAATGCGACTTTCGCGAGGGCTGTGTATTGGTGTCGTACCCTTCGTTCGCCAGAATAATTTCAGTGTTGGTGCCGCTTTCTGGTTCAAGCGCATCCTAACGTGCGCTTGGCATAGTCCAAAACATGAGGAACATTAAATAGTGTGGGAAGGCAGCGTTTTAGCGACTCGTTGGTAAACAAAAGCAAGGCTCTAGGCCATGCACTTTCGCGTTGTTGTAAGGTGCATAACTGCGGCACTGTAGTTCATCGGTTATGCGATGGGCTTTACTTGTGCTTAAGCTGTCCTCTTATTGTACGGTCGTGGTCCCGCTACAGCGAAATATTTATATCAAGTGAAGTCTGACGCTTCGGTACTCAACTGTCCCCTAAAAAAACAGACGAAGGGATGACACGGCAGTGATAAAATAGAGTTGCCGCGCGCAATTTTAACTTGGGGCGAAATTTACGCGGAACCGCCCGTGTGCTTAGATTTAGGTAGGCTTTGAAGAACCCAGATGTTCAAAATTATTCCCGACGGCGTGCCTTACATTTCTGTCGTATAATTTCACGCAAGACCTCATCCTTTTTTTTACATTATCTTGAGCTTTTGTGTGGAGTTGTTATAAATTGATGGAAGGCAGCGGACATTATTTGTTTGAAAAAGAAACACTTATTCCATAAAATAAACGGAACTTTGTTTCATCACTGTCGTGCATGTAATCAATCGATGAAAGATCTGTGCTAAACTTTTACCTTTTTATTATGTTACTGGAGCAAGAACAAGTGCGCGCGCGTTGAACGTATCCGTGGCGCTACGGCTAAAGCGTTGTCGATCACGTAGCTTTCCTGACTAAACTTATCAACTTTCCTACATTTCATGGAGAATTGAACAGTAATAATAAAAATGCGTATTCGCGCGAGCAGTGCTCATTGCACAGGAATATGGGTTGGTATACGAATGAACAAGAAGTAAACACTTAAGTAGTTAAGTCGTGCTACAGCAGCGCGTAAAACACAGAACACAAGCCCAACACATACAGCGAAAACAACCAAAAGCGTCATAAAGTGCATAGGCGCAGACTATCTCCAGGGCAAGCATCCCTTTCATCGGCAGATTGCGCTTCTCTCACTAGTAATAGTAACGTTGCATGATCTTCGTGCATTGATTCAACAATGAAGAGCGTATATATTACCAGTAAGCTGCAGTCAACGCATTTTATTCACCGAGAATCGGCTCAAACCGCTCACAACGAAGCGCCGCTGTGTGTATTTGTATACGCGCCACCGACGGCCTCTCCACACTAACGCGGCGACCGTGATGTCACCTATAGGTCGATCTCGCGGCCAATAACGTATCTACAGGCTCAAGTAGCCACTGTAGCCGCACCCGAAAGTTGCCAGATATCTATTTTCGGGACCTTCCAGGGTTCTATTTATCAAATACTTCTACCATTACAAGGCCCTACGTTAGCGACACATTTTGCTACGATTTTGCAGGGTACCTGCCAAGGAATGCTTGCTCGTTAAAACATAGCGAGTACAGACCATATCGCAGTCACGCGTATGTACACGAAATTTTGCGGTTTACGATTACTACCGTTCGCATCTACCATTCTCCTGAAAAGAACTGAAACAGGCGTGTGCCAAACTAGGTTTAATGCCGCAGATTCCGAATACGCGCAATGTTTCCAGTGTCACAGAAATTGCCCTGTCTTGGATACCTCCCGTATTCAACTCACTTGAGCAAAATGTGTCGTTCAAGGTCGAGTTAATGCACTGTAGTCTCGATTATGCTTCAACTGGCAAACGGAAAACATAGATCATCACCAAAAATTCCGGCACGCTACGCATTACGAGAATCGACGTTATGCAAAGGAATCAGCAAGGAGCTGTCTGTACAGCTTGAGGAATTAAGGCGAAAAATGCATAAGGCTGTTAGCATTAAGGCAATGAATGCTTCAAGGTTTTGAGGCAACGCTACCCAAGAAGTAACCAACTTTCCTCAGTGCTTAGCAGTATTAGACTGCAACAGGCAACACTAAAAGCAAGCGAACATTAGAAAATAGCTGCCACTGACCAACATTACCAAGAACTAACCTACATAAGTCAAGAGTGGCCGACAGTTAAACAACATCAGCCACTTTACCTCAAGAATAGCCAGCGCTAGCCGACACGCACTAATAATATGCAGAAGTTGCCCATGGCTAGTCCCACCAATTGTGCCGGCGAAGCTAAAAGCGACCCGCCGAAGGGGTTAACGGCCATTTCCTCCCAAGACCGCCAAAATGAGGCAGCGCCATTTGATCAGCCATTAAACTGATAATATTAATAGGGCTTTTACGTCACAAAACAACGATACGAGTTTCAGAGGCGCCGTAGTGGAGGGCTTCGGAAATTTAGACCATTGGTGTTATTCAACGTGCACTGACAACGCAAAGGACACGGGCCCCTAGCATTTCCCCTCCATTGAAATGCAACCAGCGCGGCCGAGATCGAACCCGGGACCTTTGGGGCACCAGGCGAGCACCATAACCACTGCTCCACCGTGGCGGACATGACATTAAACTAGGGGTGTGCGAATATTTGAAAATCTCGAATAACGGATCAAATTGTGTTGTATTTCATTCGGTACTCAAATAGAATAGCACAGAGTCGAAATACCCAATATTTTTGATACTTTTCGAATAATCAGAACTCCAAATGAACCACTCCAAAAGAACACCGAAGGCACAACGCATTGAAACATCGAGGGAGCACCTTTCTTGTTTTCATTATTGGAGCCCAACATATCCAACCTCTGACGGGAATATTGATGCTGTAGTAATCTGCTTCTATTGAAAACTCTAGTATCGCCGATGCGAAAGTGTCCTCAATCACTTGTGCTCCTCACGAGATTCATGATGTTGATCCATCAAACAGGGTTTATTTTTATGCCTCAGTTTTATTTAAAAAGGTAACGACAAGGTACCGCCTTGAAGTCTGAAGTAACCACTGCATTCCAACGTACAGTTAAAAATATTTCGTAGGCTGCCACTGCTTAGACGAGCCTGCCTCATTTTACATCACTGTAGTATTTTTTGTCTATTAAAGTTAATCGTAATGTTCCTTTGTTAATGATTGTGGCTATTTGTTCCAAATAAAATATTGTTGAAGTTATGAACACTTTTTAAAATCGTTCCCTTGCTACTCGAAAGCTACTGTTGCAAGGGTATTCAAATTGTATTTTATGCCATTTGTTGTCTTCACTATTCAAGTCGTATTCGATTAGGTTCGAAAGTTTACAATTCGGACACCCCTATATAAAAGCTTACGAGATGTACGGGCTGCGGTCGCCACAGTAGCACACTTCGCGCCCGTAGGTTAACGAAAAAGAAACATTATTCTCATTTCTTTTTATACATTAGAATTATGAAATGTATGTTATATTCACTTCTCATTTGTGTGCTTTTCGTACTGCTACAGCTATTCATCTTTTCTTTTTCTTCCTTTCATCGTCCCATTATTCATTTGGTCAATGTTTATCGGATTTTTTTGTAAAATGTCTTAAGCAGTGTTCTTGTTGTACCTTTAATTGTTTAATTTTGAATACTTGTAGTTTGTAATACATTTTCTCGTATAACTTTTTCCACGTTGTTTACATAGCTGCATTTTACTTGTACATCTCTCTCACATGTTTCTGACAGCAGGTCCCCCTTCAGCCATATGTTTTCTGACCTCCTTCTGTATACTTATGTAAGCGTGTATGTTTTTTATAAAAGTAAATAAATTGAAACTGAAATAAACAGAAACTGAATTTATAAATAAACGGTCTCAATGCTCGGATGATATTGAAGTTGTATCTGTTAAAGCGGAAAAAATGTGTTTGTATCAGTGTACAGACCGACCGATGGTAACATTAACAATAGTATGCAATCCTTAAATAACATGTTTTCATTTGCTAATGGCCTTAATTATAAACACATGTTGGGAGGTCACTTGAAAGTTGATATGTTAGCAAACACAAATAAGCAAAAGGATCTTTCCGCAATTTTTGATTCTCACTTTTTTCAAATATTATTGCCACTCCAACTCGCATTACTCATTCAAGTATAACACTAATAGACCTGTTCGTAACGAACTTCTCTGAATCCATATTTTCAGGCACTATGTCTACCGCTATTAGTGACCACCGTCCTATATTCTTCATTGCCCCCAAATCCCACTATCAGCCTAGACAGCCCGCTTCTGGTATATACTATAGACCTGTTCATACGAAACGTTTTTCGCAATTTCATGAGGAAATTGAGCAAACGAATCGGGTGGAATTATTTTCTTTGTCCACTGCTGATGCAGCTTATGACAATTTTATGCGAACGCTCAGTTCAATTCGCAACAAACATTTTCCCCTTAGGGCTTTCAAAAAACCAAAGCGTGCTCGCAAACCTTGAATGGCTACGGAGATTCTAAAAATAATGAAAGAAAAAGATTATTTCACGTATTCCTAGGTACCCGAAATTTGGATGATTTGAAGATGTTTAAAAGACATAGAAATTCAGTTATTAAATTACAATTTCAAGAAAAATAAAATTATTACTATTCCATGTTTGAGGGCGTAAAAGATATCAAACAAATGTGGAAAAAGTTACACTCCGTCATATCTCCAGGTAGAGCTATATATAACTTAGAACGTGTAGTTCACAATGAATCTATTAAAAGTATAGAGTTAGCGGATAAATTTAATGAATACTTCGTATCTATAACTGAGAGCACACATCAAACAAGTGCCTTCGAGTACTTACCAGCGCCGCTCAAGGAATCACAATTTTTTTTTTCGCAAGAGATGAAGAAGAGGTAATAAGAGTATTTGAAAGTTTCAAGATGACTAAGAGTGAGGATTTATTTGGTCTCAAAATGGAACCGATTAACCATGTTGTTCATCTACTTAGCCCATGTCTGACACACATTTACTTTCCTTAAAAACTACTATTTTCCCACAGTATATGAAGAGTGCTAAGGTAACGGTAATCTATAAAAATTGAGATAAAAACGTTTTAACTAATTACAGACCCATTTCTATTCTCCCGCTTTTCTCCAAAGGACTTGAAAAAATTATTCATATTATACTATGAGACTTCTTTAACAAACATTCTGTTATAACTGAATCACAATATGGTTTTAGACCAGGTTTTTTTTCAGCCGAAAGCGCTCTACCGTTTCAAAAAGAATTGATTCTAAAAATATCGAAGCGGAAAAGATAACACTGGGGATATTTTTAGATATGTCGAAGGCCTTCGACAAGATTAACCACGATACGTTATTGGGAAAATTGCAGTGTTATGGAATTCGTGGTGTAGCCTTCAGTCTAATCAAGAGTTATTTAACAAACAGACACCAGTGTGTATCTATAAGCAGGACAATCTCTTCTGTGCAAGCTGTTAAATGTGGTGTTCCACAAGGCAGCATACTGGGGCCTCCTTTGTTTATCACATTTATAAACGATATTGTACATGTTGACCCTTCAGCCGAATACATCACCTATGCAGATGACACAAGCCCATTCTTTTCAGGTACAAACATAAATCATTCCGTTATTGTAGCCAACTCAACATTACAAAAGATATACAGCTGGACTTTTAATAATTCTCTACTCATAAACCGCTCCAAAACAAATGCTGTTCTTTTTCACTCCAAGCAAGTCCCCACTTAATGAGGCCACCAGTTCCTACAATCTTATGTCAAATAACAGCAAAATTGAATTTTCTTCTACTTTGAAATCTTTAGGCGTTGTTTTTCATGAACATATGAAATGGGATCACCATGCGGATCTTTTGTACAATATGCTTTGAAAGGTCCTAGGTTTATTGAGGAAACGTCAGCGTGTATTACCAGTTGCTCAAATACTTTTGGTATTTAATGCGCTAATTTTTACATCACATCTGCGTTATTGCAACTTAGTTTGGGTAATGGGACAAAGCAATCCATAAGCAATCTCATTAACCTACAAAGAAAGGCTCTACGTTCTGTTGCAAACCTTCTTTTTAAAGGGGTCATGAACCACTTTTCCAAGTAATGATCTAATCACCTCAGTATCGGAGTTTACTGCCTCCCGAATCAATTGCCGCAAAAATTTCTCGAATCCGTCAAGAATCAGCGGAGTTACGGGGGTTTGGCGCACGCTCCCATCGCTTTCTCTCTTTTCTCGTGCCGACGAGCGCACTGGAAGCTACATAGGGAGGGACGGCACGGGGGAAAGAAGTTACGTCAGCGCGCGTCATGAAACGCGATCGCTCTCCCGCTGCGATTCGCGTGCGCGAGTGCGGCTACCATGTACTGAGGAGTGCGGCGCCGGCAAGTGGCGGCCCCCCGTGGCAAGAAGCGCATCTGATCTGAACGCCGCTCTCGATTTACGTCAGCTATCGGCCAATAAGCATGCTATGTCTCTTGCGACGTAAACTGGCAGATCCGCGACGTCAACGTGCAGACGCCCCGCCCACCCACGAGAGTGAGAACCGGCCTCTGTTTGAAAAGAGGGTGCCTGGGGAAACGGTAACTTCGCGCTCCGCTTGTGGCCTTTACGCGCCGCGCACGGCTGTAATATTTGTCAGAGCAGTTCATAGCCGTGTCAGCTTTCCACAGGATGTGTTTTTTCAACAAGCCCAAGGGGTGCTTCATGACCCCTTTAACGCCCACACTTCACAAATCGTCGTTAAATATAATATAATCAAATTAGACCTGCTCTACGAATACTCCCCAATAATCTTCTTCATGTCTGATAACATTAAAAGTCGCGGTTATATACGCAGTTTCGCTAATCTGCAACCCTTCTATGCGCCTAAACCGACACTCTGAACATTGGTATGTTCCGAGGCCACGCACGATCTACGGTTTTGAGGCACTGTGTTATTGTTTGCTGGATGGCTTGATCGCTGCCCAGTAAGGAAGGGCATCGGCAGAGTATGTGCTTTAAATTAGATGCCTCCCCGCAATGGGTACACGGGCTGCTAGTGTAAGTATCCGGATAAATTTTGGTATGAACCTGTCTGTAAGAGTCTACGTGTCATTCACTGGTCTCTGTGTAATTTTCTGTGAGGAGGGATGTAGAACCTCCTGCCTAGGTAAAGTGCTGCGAAACCTCATTGAACGTCGTTAGCTGATCTCTGTTCTCCATCGTCGTCAGCTGGTGAGAACCTCCGTAGGCGCAGAATGTCAGACCTCGCGACTTGGAGTGAGCCAGCTCGTTGTGGTGAAATTAAAATTTTGCGAGACGCGGGCCGCACTGCATCGTGGCACGCGCTGCGTCTGCGTCATCTCGGTGGTGGCACAAGACGCCTTGGGGACCCACGCTAGTTTTCGATTTTGGGGTCTTGGGTCAACGTGGGCGCAAGAGCCCAAGAGTGGCTTGGGTTCCGCGCGTGCGCCCTGGCGGCACGCAAGTTCCTTGGGTCCCCAAGCTCCTTGGGGCGCCAATTCTAGAACTGTCTAAAGTGCAATAAACAGTAGACTACTTCTGTGAAAGTATCTTTCACTTTCTTGTTGTAGCGAACGTTATGACGGAAGAATCAACCATGTTGTTTTTGCTGCTTCATAAAGGGCTCCAGAAGCAATCTGAGCTGTCACAAGCCTGCTATGAAATAAACAGTGTGGACCGCGGAAAGTGGAGCTCTCCGCCGCTATCCTTCCTTCGTCACAGCGAAACTACTTCATGAATCTGGCGAAATATTCTAGGCTGACAACCAGAGCGCCGATGGTTCTTATGGAGCATCATGCGTTCGCAAACCTCGTTATGACCTTTCGGTTCCGTTGACGTTATCCGACGGGGTGTTCACTGGGTGCTTGGGAAAACTGCATAAATCTCTCCTATGGTATAGTGGCCAGTCGTTTGGCGCCAGGAAAAGCTTTTTACCCGCAGCAGGCGCATTAAATCACGCCATTCTTTCAGCCAATCACAAGCACTCCCTTCATCAAGAGAAAGGAAAGGAGGGTTCGCTCGCTCCGCACGCCTGAAATAGAGAGTAATACCGTTGAAACTCGGCTTAACGAAGTGATGAGGATGCTCTAAATATTTTGGAAAACCAAGAAAGAAATTTTCTGGTCCTTCGATATCTAAAATTATAGCTTAGCGCCACCAAAAACTACCGCGGCATTGTTTCTGTCGGCAACCCACGCCTGCGCATCTGAAAAGTCCGCGATGGCAGCCCATGGGCGGCCCAGACATACGGAACACCATTTCCGGTCGATGCAGGCCCATTAGATGCTCACGTGGAGTTATTACCGCCTACCGATATGCGATGACGCGGAGAACGAATACAGTGACTGTGTAAGCAAGCCGAGAGAGAAAGATGGGAGGTGATCATCAGCACTATTCGTCGCATAAACCATGAAATAACCAAACCAGCTGCTGCCGCCCCAGCCCCATCCGGCACGTAAAAATCCTGCGCTAATGTCGTTCTTGTGTATCCCTTGGTGTAGTGCTAAATCCTGCGCTTAATGCAGCTGCACTACCGTGAATCCTGGCGAAGTGCGCAGCACGGGAAACCGAGTGATTCTTGGCGCTTGCCAGCGCCTCGGCGATCGCGCGCTAGCAGATGTGGTGGCTCCCTCTCTTGCGCGGCGCGGGTATCAGCCGGATGTTTCAGAAACTTTTTTCGCGACGTTAGGCAAATTATTGCGATTAGTTATTGGTTTCATGGTGTAGTTTATATTATTTACACCTTGTTAGTTTATTTTCCACTGGCTTTGAGAATTGTTACCCTTGTTTTTAGCCCTTGTTGACCACTGCGTGATCATTCGACATGAGAGACTGGATACACGACACGCCGGGGCCCTAGAGTGGTAGGCACTTAAAACGCTACCGGTTGTCGAGTCTGTTGTTCCGTGCATTAGCACGGCGTGCCGGCTAGCGAAAGCACAGATAGGGCCGTAACCACTGAGAAAGAAATTCTTGCTCCGTGGCCGTAACTATGCCACGGATATGTTTTAACGCGGTAGCGTTAGAGAGCACGCTCGAAGGAAAACCTGTCTTGGTCAAAATTAGAAGAACATCCCTGCTTTTTCACCTTCTTACTTCAGGAATAACTTCGTTGCATCGGGTTTGGTGGCCAAATTAGTTTGCTAACTCAGGCTGATAAGAGCACTGAACCGCATGGGTATTTGACGGAGAATGGAAATGTCTTTGTGTATTCATGTGGGAGGTATTGGCCAAATACTGCACCAGGGTGACCAGTCTTTCTCTGGTGACGGAGTGCATTACCGGTTCTAGTCACCGATGAGACGGCTCCCCAGGCCTCTTCATGCAATTTTATCATCATGCAGATTTTAGGGGCGAAGCTCCTTAAGGCGGCACCCGTTCGTCCCTCGTAGTTGTCGTAGTCGTAGTGCGTAACCAGTCGTAACGCTAGTACCAGATCTCGACGTCCAAGGTGGTGCCGGTGGGAGATTTTTCCTGTGCGTTGTTGAACAATAAAAAATTCGCAGCGGCCTCGTTAACTAAAAGCCGAATTCTTCTGTCTTTCATTCCCCATTAGCAGCCATTGGCATGTTCCAGTAAGAAACGTTAGTAGAAGTAGAAGTGTAAGTGTTAGCTAAAAGCCGACTTCTTCTGTCTCTCATTCCCATTAGCAGCCGTTGTTTACCTCCAAGGTAGTGCCTGGTGAGATTTCTCCTGTGCGTGATTAAACAATAAAAATTTTGTTCAAGACGCCGCTGATTGATGAAATAAACCGACGAAAGACGCCAGATGTTTTCTAAAAGCAAAACGAAAGAACGCCGATGTTTCTAAAGCAAAACGAAAAGACGCCAGCTGCTTAACGAAAGACGCCAGATGTTTTCTAAAGCAATGGTTTTCTAAACAATGAAAATTCACAGCGTACATGTAAAATAAAGTGAGCTGCAAGTCGTCATAACTCATCGAACCTTTAGTATAAACGCGCCCGATGTCACGTCGGTGATGATGTACTGGGCAGAATTCACGGAAGATTCACGGTTTACCGATGAACCTCCGCAGCTTCGCCCACTCATCATCATTCACTCCGTGGATATGCTATTTTTTGTCGATAGGAAAAGGAGATGTAAGTGAAAAGGGTGGGGCGGGAGGGGGAGTGAATAAATTGTAGCGAAGAGTAACGCCATAATGGGGCGTCCTCGCAAGCGTTCTCTAGCGGGTTTGTGTCTACTGAGCATTGCTAGTGGACGCCACTCGTGCTCGGAGTCCGTGACTCGAGCCGTTGATTCAGCTACCGGTCGACCTTTACGACAGGGTTGGATAAACACATTGGCAACATAAATAAAGAACTCACAGGGTCCCATGTTAATTCGCCCAAGACGACTAGAAGGCGAAAGCCATCTATTTTTCTTCAGTCGATGCATTGATCTTCTCCAGCATCTCTCCGAAAGCTTTCGGCACGTCAGCTGGTTTGCACTGCCTCCGTGATTGGTGGGCCGGTCACAGAGGCAGTGCAAAGCGATGATGTCGTGTAATGATGTAATCATGTGACGTCACCTTAGGTGACCTCTTATGACGTCACGAATTTTGGGGATCTGTGACGTCGTGGTGACATCACATGTTGACATCAACACGTGATGATGAGTTTTTGAATCACTTGTGCTGAATGTGCCGACGGTCAATTTTTGTGTTTGGTGAGGGATCTAGGGTTTCTCTTTTTATAAAATGTAGTAACTTTCCTTGGTGAAGCGGGCTTTAAACCAGGACATGAAAAGTCAGAAGACAGGTGCCATAACTACTGGGATATAGACCCACGCTTGCACAAAGCGAATTTATGGGAAGCATATGAATGACAGAAGGGATTAGCCGCCTGGGCCACTCGCCTCTCAACTCTCGCAGCGAATCACGCGCTCGTCTGCGGCGTTCATTCTCGCTGCTATGTTGTCCCGTTCCTTGTGCGGCCGGGGTGCGCATGAGACGCCGAGCGCCAGCGATGAGACGACGGCGACGGCTCTGGCGGTCATTACGCCGGTGCAACGCGAGAGAACGTGCCCGAGACGTCGAGCGTTTACGATGAGATGACGTTAATGACGCTGCCGATGGTTTCGCGGATGCCAACACGAGCTTACTAGGAGAGATGATTATCACGATCCAGTTTGAGGGTATCTGAAATACCTAGCGGAAACTTTGCCGAAATTAAGGAGGAAAATGTACTACCTGATGAAAGGGGATCGAAGTACGCAATTATATGGTTTTGGGTGGTTGGATTTTTTTCATTAATATTTTTTTGCCTGCGAGACCTCTATTAGCCACTTTGATAATCACGCTTCCGTATACAATGAGAAACGCGCGTGACTAAAACGTGTAAAAATCTGTCTCCCACTAAAGGGAACCATGTGGGGATGCGAAGCAGCGCATGGATCGACTTAAAGTTCCGTTCATCACGGGCACCATGCCCCATGTTAACGCGTCCTCGCAAGCGGAGCACACAATGAATTCTCTGTAGTTGCTGTTGCTGTTTGCCATCACGTGAATGTTGAGAGAGTGTAAGGGGGAGAGGCCACAGCGTCTTACCCAGCTCCTTACAGAAGCCCGAACGCGCTAGCGCTTGACAGCGCGTGCCCCCACGACAGGAGGCAGAAAATAGCGCCCCTTTTCATTTCTTTCACGAATCACTCTCTCTCTCTGACTAGGACAGAACGCGTAGGTTCATCGCGTGTCTGCAGAATCTCGTTCCCCGACGCCATCACATGATTGCTGAGAGACTGTAAGGGGGAGAGGCCACAGCGCCTTGCCCAGCCCCTTACACAGGCCCGAACGCGCTAGCGCGTGCCAGCACACGTTGTTCCCGAGCGGACGGTCGCCGATGTAAGGATGGACACAGCACCGAGCAAAAGCTGCTTCGCATCTAAAAAACTACGTGCCTTCCGCGGCGGTATGGTACCACCGTACTTCCCATGCGGTAAACCAGCACTGCTAAAACACTCTATCACGGGTGAAACTGGCGCATCCCATTTTGTTTTCACGCACCTTACTGGACCGCACAAACCATACCAAGGTATTATATGCTAGAGCGCTTGCACTGAACCAGGGGTTGGTCCTAAAGTGGTAGGGGCCGTCGGTCCTATCGGCTACTTAAATCTATCCATTAGCAGATGTCGACTAACTATTGAACCCTGGAGAACTATTTATACTTGCTCATAGGGCATTGACCCATCACTTTTGAGTGTCGTCACTCAAAATGAGGAATTCAACATAAATACATGGCGAACTACTTCCAAGTATGGCTGGGAAAGGCGCACAAACAGACACGGACTCAAGAAAGACGAGAACGACGACACTAGCACACGCTCGCAACTGTACACTTATTGACAACACACACAAAGTGAAGCAAAGCCTTAGAACTGAGTAATGGGTTGCGCTATCCAGCGCTTTCTAGTGGGTCCTCCTCTTCGGCTCCTTCTGAAAGAACGCTGCTCGCGCTGAAGGCACGGAAAGCGAGAAGGTGAATCCGGAAAGCGGACGTGGATTATCCGCAAATGTAAAAACTCGTGGCCGCTTGCCCGGATCGCCAAGTCCGTGCTTTGACCTGACTGTCGCCATTGCGTATCATCGCTGAGTGCCATCATATAAACGCCTTAACAATTGATATAGTTTTTCCACAAGCACATGGTATTGTTCCTCTCGCCTAAATTTTCACTAAAGCTGACGGTGGTTTCCCAGGTCCCCAAAAGGTGCACGAGAACGCTGCTGTTTGGAAACTTATTGTAGACCAGGGATCTCAAACACAGCTTGTGGATCGCACTCACGAAATTGTCTACCGCAAGGGCCGGAACAGTGAAGAAGGTAGGAGCGGGGGGCTGACTTTTATCATATATATATATATATATATATATATATATATATATATATATATATATATATATATATATATATATATATATATATATATTGTGAGTGCAGTCACTGATTCTTCTTCTCTAGATGGCCAAAGCACATAATCTGAGGTGGTGACGAGGCGAAGGTTGGGGCAGCAGCTTGCTGGCCCATGTCGTCAGGAATCGACGAGGCGGGGGTAGAGTCCGAGAACGAAGTTCCAGGGTGAAGAACCCCACACCTCCACCACTTATAAGGAACCGCTTTATTCGAGTCGAGCTCGAGCTGACGCACACTGATGATGATAT
This sequence comes from Rhipicephalus sanguineus, assembly GCF_013339695.2. Lineage (NCBI taxonomy): Eukaryota > Metazoa > Arthropoda > Arachnida > Ixodida > Ixodidae > Rhipicephalus > Rhipicephalus sanguineus. Next base: position 27,450,028 of record NC_051182.1, read on the forward strand.
CTACAGATGAGGAAGTTGTACAAATGATGATGATATGTCCAGTTGACAAAGAAGAATCAGTGACTGCGCTCACACTATATATATATATATATATATATATATATATATATATATATATATATATATATACACAGATAACAGATAACTACAGATAACACCCCCTATACTTCCCTTGGTATTAATGTCTGTTAGTTCTCATTAATAATGTGTCTAACAAAGAAAACGAGCCCTTAAGAATCATCTCCTTTCCTTCATTCATAACGAGGGCAGACTTGATGCCTTCAGGTAGTATGCGAGGGATTATTGGTCAGCTCCCAGCTCTTAAAAAGATCACGTGCTACGTGACGCTAACAGGCGAAAAAGAGTGTTCCACACTCACCGCCATGGCTGCGACAAAGTGGACGGGAGGATGACCGCCGCCGTAGCTCAGTGGTAGAGAACGGACGCGTTATTCGAAGGTCGCAGGTTCGGTCCCTGCCGGCGGCAAGTTATCTTTTCATCCACTTTACTTTCTTCACATGTATATTCTAAATACTACAGATAACACCCCCTATATTTTCCTTGGCGGTAATGTCTGTTAGTTCTCAATAATAATGTGTCTAAGAAAGAAAACGAGCCCTTAAGAGTCATCTCCTTTCCTTCATATATATATATATATATATATATATATATATATATATATATATATATATATATATTTCCGGTGTTTTCCAGTGTTTTAAGTGACTGCTTTGAAAATGCAGATATTGTTGCCTGTCTGTAGGCTTCTTGAAAAGCGTGGTTGTTAGTCGGCCGTCCCGTAAATTTACAGTGATATCTAGGAAATCTGCGCGTTCTTCCGAGAACAAATGTGAAAAAGATATGGAATTGTGAACGTCGTTGAACGCTGCTATAAATGAAATTAATGCATCTTCCCCGTGTTCCCAAATTAGGAATTAGTTCCCCAATTTTCAATTTTTGATTTGTATATGCCCTTGTTTTCGCTTCTCTCTTTTATTTGGTCTCCCTCAGCGGTGGCATCAGCTATCAATACCTGCTTCTTTCCTTCTCTATTTTTCTTGCGTGTGTATGATTGCGACATGAGCCTTACGACTATGATGACATTGTTAGTTTATTATTTATTATTTAGTTTTCCGCAAGTATCTATTGTATCACTGTGTAATCAATGTGACAGCTGGCATATAAGTGACCGTTCCAGTGTCCTCGTTTCATTCTGACGAAGGCCGGGCCCACGGTCGAAACGTGAAATAAAGTTTCTTTTCACTTGTGCGTCAACACCTTGCTTCTGCTATTACTCCCGGATCCGGCGACACCTTTCCTCGAATATATATATATATATATATATATATATATATATATATATATATATATATATATATATATATATATATATATATATATGTGTGTGTGTGTGTGTGTGTGTGTGTGTGTGTGTGTGTGTGTGTGTGTGTGTGTGTGTGTGTGTGTGTGTGTGTGTGTGTGTGTGTGTGTGTGTGTGTGTGTGTGTGTGTGTGTGTGTGTGTGTGTGTGTGTTTGTGTGTGTGTGTGCGTGCGTGTGTGTGTGTGTGTGTGTGTGGCTTTTTCCTGTGCCACATGAAGTATTGTGGCAAAACATGTCTGCTCGAAAAACATTTTGACGATCCTGGCAATCCGTCAAAGTTAGCTTGTATTTGTTGAAATGTGCCTAATAGGAAAATGTGTATAAAATCTATTTTTGTGTGTTGAACTTTGAAAACGCGCTTGCGCGATTACAGAGGTTCTGTTTAATTGTCGTATTTAGTGATTCCGAATTTTTTGTTTCACTACCTGCTACGTATTTTCAAAAATTACAAAAATCTTCTAAGTTCGTGATTTTTTCTTGAGCTATCTCCAGCTCACCCTAACCAATCTTAATTATAGTATGATTTTCAGGAAAGTCTACAAATATGTTTAGGCGTGAAATAGACTTGAAATCTTCCCGCGAAAAATTGTGAAATAAGAGAAAATGTGCGATTTGTCGTGTGTTTCACCGTATTTTTCATACCGATGCGGTCCAAGTAAAAATCTTCGCGTCGTGCGCCGCTTGATAGAAGACTTCATCGCTATGTAATGAAGAAAGTCTTATCAAATCATTTTTTTGGTTTTAAGGAAGAAAATAATTTTTGAATTTGGCCCTCCAAACGCGCTCTTCATTTCTTTTTGTTGCCACTTCGCCGCAAAGCACGTTGTCGCCGTTGCAGCTGACACTCGCCACAGGAGGCGGCAAGATGCGAGATGGATGTCAGTGGCCCGTGAGTGCTCGAAAGTCTTGCCGCGTTGATGTCAGGGCTACGTCTAATGAATTCGCGTTACAATGTGAGCTCGCTTGGCAGGCCTAATGGGAATTCTGGACGCCCGAGAGCAGCTTATGCTACCGTTGGCACATTGTGCTACAGGGTCGTCTAGACAACACGTATACCAAGAAAAATGAAGTGTATACAATAATCATAATTTCCTTCAGGTGTGTGCAAATAACGTCTATATCAGATGTCTCAATCACGCGACCCGCAGGATGCGGGCCGGACCCGCGGCCGAAACGTCAAAATAATCGCTTCGTACGCGTGTCTGTTTCATTGGGTATGTTTACCCGGCCCATCTTTTCTCGATATATATATATATATATATATATATATATATATATATATATATATATATATATATATATATACATATATATATTATAAAGAGGTTTATTAGCGGCGACGATACTCAACAGCGACAGTCGAGGCGGGGCCGACTCTCAGCGCGAGTTGCGTTCTCTTCTATAAGAGCCGAAGAGGGCGACCCAGTAGGAGGTGTTCGAGAGGACGACCCATTACCAAGTTCGATCGCTTCGCTACAATTACCCCGGGTACGAAAAGGGAGCCGCCTGGCGACCTAGCAACTTGTCATTATGAGGGGATCGTGGTAGGGCTTCAGGCGCTCCACGTTGACAATGTCGCGCCCTCGACGGCGCATGTCCGAAGATGGTTCTATGGGTTCGATCAGGTAGTTGACCGGGGATGTGCGTTCGACGATACGGTAGGGGCCTTCGTATTTCGGCAGTAGTTTTGAAGAGAGGCCGGTCGCAGTGGTAGGGACCGAGAGCCATACGAGCGCTCCGGGGAGGAACGTGGACTCAGAAGTGGTGGTGCCATCGCAAAGGCTCTTCTGCCGCTCTTGTTCGTGCGTTGTAAAGGCCTTTGCAAGCTCGCGACACTCTTCAGCAAGCCTGGCTGTGTCAGAAATAGGCGCACACTCAGATGGATCCGGCTTGTAGGGAAGGATTGTGTCGATTGTGTGCGACGGGTGCCTGCCATACAATAAGAAAAAGGGTGAGAAACCAGTAGTGCTCTGAGGGGCGGTAATGTAGGCGTACGTAACGAAGGGCAGAATGGCATCCCAATTTGTGTGGTCGGCGGCGACGTACATCGAGAGCATGTCGCCGAGCGTGCGGTTAAAGCGTTCGGTGAGGCCATTCGTCTGCGGATGGTAATCAGTAGTTTTGCGGTGAACAACGTTGCACTCTTTGAGAATGGCTTCGACGACTTCCGACAAGAAGACACGGCCTCGATCGCTGAGAAGCTCCTGGGGTGGACCGTGACGCAGCATGAATCGGTGGAGCAGGAAGGAGGCCACATCGCGCGCTGTAGCCGCAGGGAAGGCGGCAGTTTCAGCGTATCGCGTGAGGTAGTCTACAGCGACGATGGCCCAGCGGTTACCAGCGGACGTCAGAGGAAGTGGCCCGTACAAATCGATGCCAACGCGCCCAAACGGCCGGTCAGGGCAAGGTAGAGGTTGCAGACCTGCCGGCGACAGGTGCGTTGAAGTTTTGCGGCGCTGACAATCGATGCAAGAGCGAACGAACTTCTGCACGTAGCGGTACATTCCTCGCCAAAAGTACCGTTGGCGAATGCGGTGGTAGGTTTTCGATACCCCAGAGTGTGCACACTGCGGATCAGAGTGGAACGACTCGCATATGTGAGAACGCAGACTGCGGGGTATTACTAGTAGCCACTGGCGACCGTCGCCGTCGTAATTGCGTCGATGGAGGAGGTCGTCGCGAACGGCGAAATGGTGGGCTTGACGACGCAACGCGCGAGAGGATGGTGTGGCCGATGGATCGGTCAGCAAGTCTATCAGTGAGGCAATCCATTGATCCTTGCGCTGTTCAGGAGCGATGGTGTGAACGTCGATTGAAGCTACAGCTATGTGAGACACTGAGCTGTGGGCATTGTCGTCAGGCAAGGGAGAGCGGGACAGGGCGTCGGCGTCAGCATGCTGGCGCCCGTTGCGGTACAGCACACGGATGTCGTAGTCTTGCAGGCGAAGTGCCCACCGGGCGAGACCGCCTGAGAGATCCTTCAAGGACGACAACCAGCATAGTGCAAGATGGTCGGTGACGACATCAAATGGGCGACCATACAAATAAGGTCGGAACTTCGTAAGGGCCCAAATGATTGCCAGGCATTCTTTCTCCGTAACGGTATAGTTGGTCGCAGCTTTAGTAAGCGTACGACTTGCATATGCCACGACGTATTCCGGGAACCCAGGTTTGCGCTGCGCAAGGACAGCGCCGAGGCCAACACCGCTGGCGTCCGTGTGTACTTCTGTAGGGGCCGTAGTGTCGTAGTGGCGTAGTATCGGAGGAGACGTCAACAAACTACGGAGCTTTGCGAAAGCGTCATCGCACTCTGACGACCACGAATTGAGGGGCCCGTTGCTGCCAAGGAGCTTCGTCAGCGGCGATATAATAGTCGCGAAGTTGCGGATGAAGCGCCGAAAGTAGGAGCATAGTCCTACGAAACTGCGCAGTTCTTTGACCAACGTAGGTTTGGGGAACTCTGACACGGCCCTAAGCTTGGCTGGATCGGGGAGAATTCCGTCGTTGGACACGACGTAGCCCAGTATTGTCAGCTGCCGTGCTGCAAATCGGCACTTCTTTAGATTCAGTTGTAGCCCGGCGTCGCTCAAACGCGTCAACACATCCCGTAGGCGTTGAAGATGCGTGGAGAAGTCCGGGGCGAAAACTACCACGTCGTCGAGGTAACACAGGCACGTGTGCCATTTCAAGTTGCGCAGAACGATATCCATCATGCGCTCAAAGGTCGCGGGCGCATTACACAGCCCAAACGGCATGACGTTGAATTCGTACAAGCCATCCGGCGTGACAAAGGCTGTCTTCGGTCGAGCATCATCAGCCATGGTGACTTGCCAGTACCCTGAGCGCAAATCAAACGATGAAAAGAATTCTGCTCCTTGCAGGCTGTCAATGGCGTCGTCTATCCGAGGTAGGGGATAAACGTCCTTACGGGTGATCTTATTTAGTCGTCGGTAGTACACACAGAACCGCACAGAGCCGTCCTTCTTCGCAACAAGAACGACAGGAGACGCCCACGGACTGTTTGAGGGTCGAATAACGTCGCGGCGAAGCATGTCGTCGACTTGCTCGTTAATTACACGACGCTCTGCTGGAGATACGCGATATGGACGTTGCCGCAGTGGTGGTTGAGCGCCAGTGTCGATGCAATGGGTGACAGCAGACGTGCGGCCGAGAGGAGTTTGCGCGACATCGAACGAAGAACGAAATTCTTCCAACAGGCATAGAAGCTGGGAACGCTCGACCGACGTAAGGTTGTCAGCAATCGAGGAACGAAATACATCAACGGATGACGAATCAGATGTGGAAACAGCACTGAGCGTACGGGAGCTGGCGCAGTGCGTGTCACCCGGTGCGTCCATAAGTTGTGCGTCTTCGAGGGGTTCCGCTCTGCCGAGACATTCCCCTCGCACCAACGTAACCATGAATGGGGATGGGTTGCTCACAAAAATATCCGTGTCGCCCTGAGTGATTTCCACGGTCGCAAATGGCACCAGCAAGCCTTTCCTAGTGAAAACGCGGTCACATGGAGAAAGAAGTGCAACGGCGTCGCAGAGACCGGTGCAATAGACTGACACAGCCGTTGACGAATTCGCAGGAACTGTGATGTCGTCTTTGACGAATACCTTGGTCGCAGCCGATGAACTGTCTGCCAGCGTCAAATGTGAGAATGATGAGAGCTCTAATTCGGCTGGTGCGCAATGAATGACGGCGTCGTGGTGGGCGAGAAAATCCCATCCCAGGATCACGTCGTGAGAGCATGAAGAAATTGTGATGAATTCGACGGCGTACAGAGCGTCCTGAATGATGACACGGGCTGTGCATACCGCCGTCGGGTGAATACTTTGGGTGCTGGCTGTACGGAGGGCGAGCCCGGAAAGCGGCGTCGTCACTTTTCGTAGCAGGCGGCTTAGTTTAGCATCCATAACAGATACGGCGGCTCCAGTATCGATAAGGGCAGATGCGCGAACACCGTCCACAAAAACGTATATCACGTTCGATGGTCTTCGCTGAGGGCTTTCGCAGTTCGACAGCGTCGCAGCCCTTGCCTCGTGGACTACGACGACTAGTTTTCCTGGTCGCGTGCCACCGAACGTGGCCGCGTCGGTGACAGCGAGCGGCGTCGTGGTGACGGTGAACGGCGGGTAGATGCAGCTGGGCGAGACGGCGGCGACGGAGGCGTAGGTGGGTCGCAATACGGCCGGTTCGACTGGATGGTGGCAGGCGACACGTCTCTAGGCGGCTGCGCGCGATTGCAATAGCGCGCCACGTGGCCGGCGTAACCGCATGCGAAGCATATGGGGCGGTTGTCAGGTGTGCGCCATCGGTTCGCTGGGGCAGGGCCCGCCCATGGTGCAGGACGGGATTGACGGGGCGGCAACTGATAGGACTGCATGGTGGGCTGCAGTCGTGGCCTGTGCGTGACGTCGGCGTAGGCTACCGGTACATCAGCTTCAAAAGAGTGAGGTCGAGTGGAGGCTTCGGCGTAAATGTGTGAGGCAGCCGTAGCGGTTGATGGGGGCGGTCTTGCGACAACTTGGGCGTAACTCAAAGGTGCAGGAGCCGGGTGGTGCTGGTGGTACTCGGGCATGACCTCCGCGATTTTCTGCTCAATTGCTCGACGGAGGGGAGAGAAGGGTGGTCGACTGCTGTTGAGCGTACCGAGGGCGAGCAAAGTCCAGCAGAGAGAACTGGCGCGCGATTTCCTCGCGCACGAAGGTCTTGATCTCTGCGAGCAACGCGGAGTGGTCGGGTATGGTCGACAAGCCAGCAAGCTCGGCGTCGCGTGATGGAGAGCGACGGGTCATCGATCGCTGCCGGCGCAGCTCCTCATAGCTTTGGCAGAGCGTGATGACCTCTGCCACTGTGCTGGGGTTCTTGGCGAGCAGCATGGTGAAGGCGTCGTCGTCGATGCCTTTCATGATGTGCCTGATCTTGTCAGAATCGGACATGGTGGCGTCGGCTTTCTTACAGAAGTCTAAGACGTCTTCAATGTAACTGGTGAATGATTCACCGGTCTGCTGAGCGCGTTCACGTAAGCGCTGTTCGGCCTGGAGCTTACGAACGGCAGGTCGGCCGAACACGTCGATAATGGCGGTCTTGAAGTCGGACCACGTCGTGAAATCGGATGCGCGGTTGTTGTACCGCAGGCCCGACACACCCGCGACGTAGAAAACCAGGTTAGTCAATTTTCCGGCCTCGTCCCATTTATTGGGGGCACTCACGCGCTCGTAAATGGCGAGCCAGTCCTCCACGTCGGTACCATTGGCGCCAGTGAAGACTGGAGGGTCGCGAATACGAGGGACACCGGGACATGTCGGTGCGGGCGGGGTCGTTTGCTGCGAGGCGTCTTGAGACATGGTAGGCGGCAAGGTACGGGATCGAAGAGCCAGGGGCATCGAACGAGGGCCGAAGTTGTTGTGAAGGCTCAGCACTCTCCACCAAATTATAAAGAGGTTTATTAGCGGCGACGATACTCAACAGCGACAGTCGAGGCGGGGCCGTCTCTCAGCGCGAGTTGCGTTCTCTTCTAAAAGAGCCGAAGAGGGCGACCCACTAGGAGGTGTTCGAGAGGACGACCCATTACCAAGTTCGATCGCTTCGCTACAATAATATATATATATATATATATATATATATATATATATATATATATATATATATATATATATATATATATATATATATATATATATATATATACATACATGGGATGAAGACAGTCGTCTGTAGGTCGCGTGTTTGAGACCCCTAATATAGGCACACACGCCTGCTTTCCGAATACAGGGTGCCCCCGCTAACTCTTAGCAGAGTTTAGAAATATCCCGATATGCTTCCCTCGCAGTGGTTCGTCACCGCGATAAGCAAGCGCTGCAGTTAGCGCCGCAAGCAACAGGTGCGTCATCGCGCAGCCACCACCGTCGTCGTTGCCCTGTCGCCTTTTAAAGGGGCCCTGCAACACTTTTCGAGCATGCTCAAAAAGCGCTGCCGATCGGTAGTCGAGGCTCCCGAGAACACGCGAGTTAAATATTATAGCGATGCGCACAGCCTGGAATTTACAATAAATTCTCAAAATCAGCTGAAAATCGCTCCCTCTTCTCTCGACAAGTGATGTATTAGTCCGCAAAATATGACGCGATTGTCGGCAGTTCCACCATTGGCTGATGTTATAATCACGATAACACCCTCATTATTACTTTCGTTGTTAATTTTGAGTTCAATAAGTATATAATATTATGTTTAAATTCTGTTATCGCGTTAAAAACACCGAACGAACATTAATATTAGCACTTCCGGTCTCACCGACAGCTCGTCTGCTCGTAGTTGCGTGGTTCCGTTTTCTTCGCCATGCGCAGTGCCGAAAACGTGAATATTTCTGTACTTTTGACCATCGCCGGTTGCCGTTGAGAGTGGCAGCCGTTCGAGTGTTGCCTCGTCAGCTGGGAACTGCATCGTCGGCACGTTCTCACGACCGACCGAGGCAGCCGTGCAGCATGTCTCCGATAACAGTGCTGGCGTACGGTAATGGCGGCGCTTCGGGTTCGTCTGCCAGTGCCGTCTTACGAGGCGGTGTATCGGAGTATGGGCCGAAACCGATCTCAGCTGTCATTCGTTCCAAACGAGCGCGCAGGTTTGCTTCCATGGTTGGCAAAGCGATGAAAACACTACGGCGTTCGAGGTGCACACCCAACATTACCGAACCGACGCGCAGTTTTCAAGCACGCGCGATACACAGTGCGATCGGCTCCGCCGTTCGCTGTCTGTTCAGTATGTCACCGAGCCGTACCTCGGCGTATCCTCCCCGTAGTCTCAGGTTCCCGAGAATCCGCGTCACAGCAACCAAGCAGACTCGCATTTTCACGGTAGCTGCAGACAGCCGGGGGATGGGTCCGGGCCGGCCAGATGCCCCACGATCCTTTCTTCTAGTCTTTAGTTCTTTGTTGTCAGCCCGCACTCGCTGTGCGCCCGCATTCGAAGAGCAAACAGCATCGAAGTACCGCCACTGGGAGAAGGGTGCACGCAGCTTTGCCGCGTTGAATACGATTCAAGCGCGAGCAGTGCGACGAGGCGGTGTATCGGAGTGTGGGTCGAAACCCATCTCAGCTGTCATTCGTTCCAAACGCGCACGCAAGTTTGCATCCATGGTTGGCAGAGCGATGAAAACACTACGGCAGTTCGAGGTGCACACCCAACATTACCAAACCGACTTGCAGTTTTCAAGCACGCGCGATACACTGTGCGATGGTCTCCGCCGCTCGACCAGCTCGACGACGACCGCGCGAGCCGACCGGAAGTGGTGCCACAGACCACGTGGTTGCGCCGAGACGCCAGAGAGAAAAAAGGCCGGCGTTGCTGCGCCCGGGTTGCAGGAAACGAAAGGTGGGGTAAAGCGTTCGGCGCACCCATATAGCCGCTTAAAAGCGGCTTGACTTGGCTTGAAGTGTATAAGTAGGTGGCGGTAGAATCGCTGAATCGCTGGGCTAGAAATACTTTTTAGGCGGTTTAGGGGGTACGGTTGGTACGGTAACCATAGAGTTTCCCACTAACTGTGAGAAACTCTATGGTAGTTTGTTCTCCGTGCTGGTTGTTGGTGTAGGTTTTGACAGTGAGCTGTGTGCATTAGCGAGAACCGCCTCTGCCCGTGGGGATGTACACGGTACTACGTGGTCGCATTGTGTAAGAGTGTTGTAGAAAGCGATTCATCTGCATGTCGTTGCCGTTTTGTTAGTTCTGCCATTTCTACGATATCACCGTGTTCAGTGGACGCTTATGAGCGGAGGGAGCTTCTCCGCGGTGCTTAGCAGGTAACGCCAATCTCCCGAAATGCTGGCCGCCAAATCTATAAGCAATGATAACGAGCTGTACGAGCATGAAATAAAGGCCATGTGTTATGCAATTTGTGAATGTCTGTTTGATGCACAACTAGTGTTGTGGCGTGCGTGGATATGTGGTAGAAGCGCGTGTGTTGCGTGATCGAGGATCGATCGCTATCAGTTGGACTGTCATTTATTTATTTATTTATTTATTTATTTATTTATTTATTTATTTATTTATTTATTAATACTGTAAGCCGAAGGCTCATACAGGAGTGGGCATAAAAAAAGTACTGCCAAAGTATCCATTTAAAGAAGACAGATGAGATCAAGAACGACACAGGAACAACTAAATACAATAGACAAGCTCTGTCAAAAATAATAAAAATAAAATAATAAAAATAAAATAAAAAATAAAAGAAGTCAGCATCCACATTGGGCACCTAATTAAAAGCCACGTTATACAAAAATGACAAATAAGCGACGCAGTGAGCCATATTCGCGCACGCGTATACACTCAATAATATGTCATCGTAAACACTCAACACCATGTGCAAAAAATTGAGCATAAAAAAAGAAAAGGAAAAGCTGCAGCTACAGTACAAGGACAGTATACGCGTAGATACTGAGTATGCGGTAGGTTTGATAACATGCTAAACATCGTAGTCATGGTTGCGATAACGACTCAAGGTGCAACTCGAGTGCCGATACAAAAGCAGCCACAGATTGCGAACAAACAATATCAGTTGGAAGTGAATTCCATAGTTCTATTGTTGAGGGAAAAAAAGAGTATTTCAATGTGTTACAACGGGAAATAATTGGCCTAATACATTTGACATGGTTGGTTCTACTAGAACGACGTCCGGGCGGCCCCAAGTAGTCGGACTTGGTTAACTTTGTCAGGTCGTGATAAATCAAATAAAGAAATTTCAAACACGCTATCTTCCTCCGACAAGCGAGCGTAGGTATACCAGATTCGATGCGAAGCGCGGTGACGCTGTCATGTCTGGAATACTTTGTGTATATAAACCTGATGGCCCGGTTCTGAATCTTTTCTAACGCGAGGCACAAGTATTTTTGATACGGGTTCCATACTATGCTGCCGTATTCCAATATAGGCCTGACCAGAGTTTTATAAGCGGTTAATTTCACCGAGGGGGAAGCCGTTGCTAGTTTTCTTCTTAAAAATGCAAGTTGTTTAAACGCTTTAGCGCAAACATTACTAATGTGTATGTCCCACTTGAGCGATTTTGTTATCGTAATACCTAGATACTTAACCGAGTCAACTCGTTCCACGCGATCGTTCATTAGTGTGTATGTGAAGTGTAAGGGTTCTTTTTTACGAGTGATTGTCATGTACATGGTTTTCTTTGTGTTAATTTGCATGCCCCATTTTTTGCACCTAGTGCTGATATTTTCTAAACACTTATTAAGTTTTATCTGATCATCGACTGTCCTAGCAGATGTGTAAATGACGCAGTCATCTGCGAAGAGCCTTATTTTACCCCGGGTTCCATACATGAGTAGATGTCATTTATGTACACTAAAAATAGAGTTGGCCCCAAAACTGATCCTTGTGGGACCCCTGAAAAAACGGCAAGATGGTCTGATTTTGCATTATTTACATAAACGAACTGGGAACGGTAACAGAGGTAGGCTTCAATCCATGAGACGACTTTGGAGTTAATTCCTAGTGATTTAAGTTTGTAAATCAATAAATTGTGGGAGACTATAAAATCTATAAAAATCGCGTCAGCTTGCAGTCCTGAATCGATTGTAACCGCAAAGTCATGTATTATTTCTGCAAGTTGAGTGGTAGTTGACAGTCCTTGTCTGAAGCCATGTTGCATAGAATATAATAAGTTATTTTCCTCTAGGTATGTCATTACCGCCTTATTAATTATGTGCTCCATTAACTTGCAACATGTGCTGGTCAGGGATATTGGCCTGTATGTGTCTAGCAGGTGCTTGTTTCCACCTTTGTGAATTGGTACTACCTTTGCACACAACCAGTCAGCGGGAAGTACTGCCGATTCAAGTGAGGCATTAAAAATTTTGTGCAAGAGAGGGGAAAGTTGACCCGCGTATCGCTTGAGGAAAGTGTTTGATAAATTATCAGGCCCAGACGATTTTTTGACATCTATATTTAGTAGCAAGTTGAGGATGCCGGACTCTGTTATGAAGATATCAGGCATCAACGACTCATGCTCTGGCAAAGGCATATTGGCGACGTAACCACGAGAGAAAACAGACTGAAAATATGTGTTGAATGAATTGGCGATAGCACACGCGTCATCAACAATTGCACCGTCAATTTCCAACTCGCTGGCAGAGTCTTCCGGTTTTGACATGTACCGCCAAAATTTCCGAGGCTGATTTATCATGAATTCAGTCAATGTGCTAGCGAAAAAGTTCTCCCTCGCGCGTCTTGACCTTTCCTTCAGCTCTCGCGATAGCTGACTAACCAAGGTGGAACTTTGCTTTTTCTTACGCATTCTTTGCACCTTCCTTTTCAAATGTTTGATGGTTCTGGTAATCCAGGGCGTTTTTCGCTTTATTTTTTTTACCTTGCTAGGAATGAACGAATTTTCGCAATGATTAATCCCATTTTTCAATTTTAACCATAGGTCACTCGCAGTCAATGTGCTATCACCGAAGTCATCCTGCATCATTTCTAGATAATCAATATACTTTCATCGTTTGCCTTCATGTAATCTTTAACTACGATTTTAGTGTCGGTATTAGGGCGCCTAGCAGCCGTACCAAGACCATCAAATGTCATCAAAATTATCTTATGGTCGATATACCCTGTTCTACGCTAACTTCGGGTGTTAAATCTGCCGAAACACAGACAAGATCTAATACTGAGCATGATTGTCCCTGGACTCGTGTTGGCTGACGCACGGATTGAACTAATGAAAAACTATGCATGATATCGAATAGGAGATCACAACTTTTGGTACAAAAGAAGTGCAATATTCCAGTGGAACTGCAACGGTCTGCAGAATAAGAGTGGAGATTTTCGGAAATTCGTCGCTCAGCACGGGTTCCCGATTTTGTGTATTTCTGAAACAAGAGTATCCACTAACTTTCGATTGTCTAATTATGTGGTGTACCAAGCAGAACGTCCTGCTGCAAAAAGCAGAGTGATGGTGTGTGTGAGACGCGATATTCCATCGACACTTGTGGCTACGTCAAAAACAGATGCGCCGGAATTTGTTAGATGCAAGGTGAAGTTTGGTAACGTTACTGTAACTGTAGTTAGTGTATACGTGCACCCTCAAGCAAAAGTTTCATACGCAGAGTTGGCTGCAGTGTGTAGATCTGATCATGATCCCATAATTATATGTGGTGATTTTAACGCGCACCATGAATTGTGGGGTAGTGAGCGTTGTGATGTAAGGGGTTCTGCTACAGTAAAGATATGCGAAGACCACGGTTACGCTATACTAAATGATGGTTCTCCGACGTTCCTACGGGGGCACAACTACTGCAGCGTACTAGACATCACTGTGTGCTCCTCTGAATTAGCGGCTGGAGCGGACTGGACTACAGACGCTGATACAAGAGGAAGTGACCACTTGCCAGTATTAATTTATCACCCAAAGTTGAAGGAAAACGAGAAATAACCGCACAGCAAGAATTACAAATTGGGCAATCTTTCGGGAGCTACAGAGACAAAATCTTAAGCCTTGTGATGACGCAGAAACGTATGCATCGAAGATAAAACATTTTCTAACAAAAGCTACTCGTGCAGTACCCATTCCAGATGGGTATGCGGGTGTTGACGCTGAGTATGAGCGGTTTCGGGCAATACGACGTCGATCTGAAAGAAGATATCGCAGGTCGGGAAATATAGAAGATTTCAAGGTTGCACAGAAAGTACAATTCTGCAATGCAGAACCAACTGCAGAAGCTTTCAACCAAAAGGTGGCAAGATTTATGTGCCTCACTTTCTCCATTTACCTCGGCGCCTCAACTGTGGAACATGGTACGCGCCCTCCGACAGCCAGTAGTCCACTCGAGACCACTACAGGCTCTAGCGCTATCTCGAGGATTAGCGAACGTGTGATTGCCGAAGAATTTTGCGATCTTATACTGAGAAATGGAGAGGCCGTCCAAACTAGCGAATATAAATCCTCAGCAGAATCAGCTTCGGCGGTTGTCAAGAAGTCCTCTGCGGTCAGTTCATCAGATCTGGATGACAGCTTCACACCAGAGGAGCTCCAATATGTGCTGTCTTCTGTAAAACGAACAAGTTCCCCAGGACCAGATGGAGTTACATACGCTGCACTGGCTAATTTGTGCGAGAAAGGAAAATTACACCTGTTGGACATTTACAATAAAAGTTGGCAAGAAGAAAGGTTCCGGAAAGTTGGAAGATATCGAAAGTAGTACCGTTGCTAAGCCAGGAAGAGCCCTATGCAGTTGGATTCGTTTAGGCCGGTTAGTTTGACAAGTTGTATTTCGAAAGTGATGGAGAAAATGATCAATGAACGAATTTATGGTGGCAAGACATGAAGAAACTACTACCAGAAAGCATAGCCGGTTTCAGAAGAGGTAGATGCACAATGGACTGCATTTTGGACTTGGTCACAGATGTGGAAAACCAACGTACGGAAGGAAACATCACTGTCGCTGTATTCCTTGATGTCCAACGAGCATACGACACAGTGAGTCACGTTCACGTTCTGGAAGGCCTGGCCCTGCAGGGATTCAATGGCAAGATACTGCGTTGGATCGCTGACTTCCTGAGGCACCGGCAAATTTTTGTAGTTACACAGGAGGGGCCAACGTCAGAACATGTCGTCAACCAAGGAGTGCCACAGGGCAGCGTGCTAAGGCCCTACTCTCTTCAATGCAGTCATGGCGCAGCTCCCGTATAATCTTCCACCTAACATCAGATGTTCAGTATATGCTGATGATATAAGTATATGGACGTCTGGTCCATCGTTTTTGGGATGTCCAACAAACTTTACAAGAAGGATTGGATTATGTAGACCGTTTTCTAAGAAAAAGAGGTATGGCACTGAGTCTGGCTAAAACAACCATACTACCGTTACATTGAAAAGACCTGGAGATTTCCGATTATTTTGAAAAACCAGCCTATCCAAATGGTAAAAACTCATAGATTCTTGGGAGTGATTTTAGACCGGAGACTATCATGGTCGCCTCATGTCCAGTCCCTTGAACAAAAAGTGGATCAGGCCATTCGAATCCTCCGGCATCTCTGCGGGGCAAAATGGGGCGGTACTACAGAGTCGTTATTAGCCCTACATGTTGCGTGGATACGCCCCATCGTAAGTTACTCACTGCCGCTGCTGCACGGACTTCCAGCCTCCACCGAAAGGAGTACTCCACTTGTTATTGGCAAGGAGCTTGAGGGTATTCTGGGGCTGCCACGGTCAACTTCCAGTGCTTTAGTGTATGCAGAGGCTCGACAACCACCTTTGGCAGTACTCCGAGCTAAAGAAACATGTCGAAATTTATTTAGAATTTTCACGCAACATGAAAGTCATCCTTTATCTGGTGCACTAACACAAAGGACGGCAACGAGACTACAGGATAGTGTATCATCATTTCAAGCAGTAGTACCAGGATTTAAACGATGGAAACCTTCAAAACCACCTTGGACGCTGCCGCCTCTTAACGTTATCTATGAAATAGATGGCATACGGAAGAAGCAGACATGGCGCCTCTAGTAGCCGCACAGATGGTACTTCATCATTTTCATATAACGCATAATGACAAAACGAAGATATATACAGATGGATCATGCACTGAAGAAGCGTCAGCCTGTGCGGTTCTTATACCCGAAATACAGGAAAAGAGGAATGTACAAATTATCGCACAATCTTCATCGACGACGCAGAATTGGTGGCTATCTTTGAAGCAGTTAGCTTATCTGCGAGAATTCTGAGCCACGAAAGTGGGTGATATGCACGGATAGCAAACCTGCCCTTCAGCTAATCGAAATGCGAGATCACTTTACAAAAATGGTGAAATAGCACAATGTATTGCAGAAACGGTGGAATATGCCTCAGCGCAGGGTCACAACATCGTATTCCAATGGGATACCCAGTCACATTGGAATAAAGGGAAATGAGGAGGCTGACAGCCTCGCGGAAAGAAAGCATTGAACGAAGGACGGATTGTGCAATCCCTGTGTCTGGGGCGGATATTCGACATTTTATAACGCAAGGAGCTACCATGTGTTCGATGGAGAGAGTGGTTTGATAGCCCTAAATCAAAGGAATCAGTACTTTATGAAGTTGATCCACACAGAAAATTTTCATAGCGACAGATCTCCCACGACACTTAGAGACTTTAATCCACAGACTTCGATATGGAAGTAGCCTACACAAACAGTTTCCTGCACAAGTATACATCGGTCCAACTCCCCGGAATGCCATTGTGGTCAAGCAGAAGAAAATGTTCGCCATATTCTTTTGGAGTGCGTTAAATACGCGAATGAAAGAGAAAAATTAAAGAAAAAAATTAGCAAGTTTGGACAGACGGCCCCTCACATTAAAGAAATTACTTGGACCATGGCCTGAGATGCATCTTCAGAAAAAGGCGAACATCTTCCTGACAGATTTTTTAGTGGAGACCGGACTGGATAAGCGCCTGTGATAGACAGCCAGGGATTGATTTATATGAAAGGTGTTAGTGCATATTCTGATAGTAG
This sequence comes from Rhipicephalus sanguineus, assembly GCF_013339695.2. Taxonomy (NCBI): domain Eukaryota; kingdom Metazoa; phylum Arthropoda; class Arachnida; order Ixodida; family Ixodidae; genus Rhipicephalus; species Rhipicephalus sanguineus. The sequence continues at coordinate 27,466,907 of NC_051182.1, forward strand.
AAAAGGAAGGTGTGCGGGTGAACAGTTTATGACAGTGTGAACTGCTGCAAGCAAACTGTGTCTTGGTATGATATTTGAAGTGATTTCAGTGTGCGGATTGTTCATGTTTAGGTACGTTTAGTATTATTCTTTTTTTTTTTCGCTGCATAACTTCGTGATATGGAGTAGCCGAGGCAATATGGACATCAACCTCTCCACAGCAAAACAGTTAGAACAGAACAGAACAGAACAGAACTTTTGATTTCTTTACTGCCAGAAAGCAAGTTGTCCCATTCGATTCCGCCCAAGTTAAGTCCCCGGCTAATATTAGTTTGGTCCTTTGGGTGACGCGGCTGTGCAGAAAGTCGTACAGTTTACAAGAAAGCTGTCCGGAGCAGCCGGCGTCTGTACACCCCCTATGAGTAAAGTGGCATCATTGACCTTATTGTACACCATGCGCTCTCATGATGGGCGATACCATTTATCACAGTAGGAGAGAGATGCCGCTTACCGCAATGGCAACACCCCACCACGACCGTCTCGGTCTGCGCGAAAAATACGTATGAGGGAGAACCACTTCAGAATTGTGGATATCAGAGTTTAACCACGTCTCTGTGATGACAATCACATCTGGGCTGTACAATAATAGTAGTTCTTCAAATTTATCACGTTTGTTGACAATGCTCCTCGCATTGAAGCACAGTAACGTCAGTGGCGTTGTACATTGTAATGGTCAGTCTCTAGAAGTGCTAGCGTTCGCTGTGACTTTAACTTTCGAGCGCCCTAATGGTATAATTTTGTTCTCAACATATTCCAAGCGTACAGTGTTATCATTGATCTTTTTTTGTCGTAAAGGATGTGACTTTGTCGCCGTTACTCCGATTGTCTGCTGAGGCTTTCCATAGTTTTCTGCGCACGTCACGGATTCGTGCAGAAAAGTCTTCAGAAATAGAAATTTCGCTTCCTTTCAATTTCGAACAATTGTGAAGAACTGTCATTTTTTCTGCAAAATCATAAAAGCGTAGATGATCGGCCGCTGTCTATCTGCCTTCTTGAATTCAATTCGATGCACACGTTCCACTGTTTTTACCTGAACTCCTAGAATGTCATGCAATATATCTTTTGTTACAAGTGCTTCAAGTGCTGCAGGATTTTCTTTATCGGGTTCTTTCGCACCATATATGACGATGTTATTACGTCGGCTCCTGTTTTCCAGTTCATCGATTTTATCGTCATTTGGGCAACCTCGCTGCGCATAGCGTGCACAGTCGCTTCACACTTATCAACTTTCTCGTGATATTGCTTAGTGACAAACAGAGTAACTTCAATTTGTGAAAGCCTCTGCTGTACGTTCATCAAACCAGATTCCAGGGATGAGTGCGAAGTTCTAATTTCTTTTACAGCGCGCAAAATTTCATCTATTTTTTCGGGGCCGGGGTTTTGCTCACATCGCCACTCAGTTGCAATAGCATAACAATAACACGCAATGATTGCAACCAGAAAGCAGTACGCACTGTGGGCTCGGTAGCACTACCAGACAAACATTGTTACTCTTAACGCAAGTACAAGAACACCATTTGTTACCAACCTGTACGAAAAATAGCACGAAGTAAGTCATTCTGCTCCGGGCGGTGCCACCGAGCCCATTAAGTTGCGCGTGACTGCTGGGCCTCCTTTTAAGCTGATCCGCCGATGATCCAGATGTCGCTGGTAAGCCGAATGGTTTGATGCAGACGTAACCCAGGCCGCCGAGAATCCACGTGTCTTGAACACAGCGGGATGAGTACGGTGATGCGCCCTGCGCAGTCGAGGTGCGTGGTAGCTCGATCGGCTCCGTTGATGCCGTCGCCTTTGCCGCAATGGAGGGCAACCACCGCTGCCGCCGCATAACCCCAGCTGCATCTGTACGAAGAATAGCACGAAGTAAGTCATTCTGCTCCGGCGGTGCCACCGAGCCCATTAAGTTGCGCGTGACTGCTGGCCCTCCTTTTAAGCTGATCCGCCGATGATCCAGATGTCGCCTGGTAAGCCGAATGGTGATGCCAGACGTACCCAGGCCGCCGAGAATCCACGTGTCTCTTGAACACAGCGGGATGAGTACCGGTGATGCGCCCTGCGCAGTCGAGGTGCGTGGTAGCTCGATCGTCTCCGTTGATGCCGTCGCCTTTTGCCGCAATGGGAGGGCAACCACCGCTGCCGCCGCATACCCCCAGCTGCATCTGTACGAAGAATAGCACGAAGTAAGTCATTCTGCTCCGGGCGGTGCCACCGAGCCATTAAGTTGCGCGTGACTGCTGGGCCTCCTTTTAAGCTGATCCGCCGTGATCCAGATTCGCTGGTACCGAATGGTTGATGCAGACGTAACCCAGGCCGCCGAGAATCCCGTGTCTTGAACACAGCGATGAGTACCGGTGATGCGCCCTGCGCAGTCGAGGTGCGTGGTAGCTCGATCGGCTCCGTTGATGCCGTCGCCTTTGCCGCAATGGAGGGCAACCACCGCTTCGCCGCATACCCCAGCTGCATCTGTACGAAGAATAGCACGAAGTAAGTCATTCTGCTCCGGGCGGTGCCACCGAGCCCATTTCGGCGAATTACTTTGAACCAACGTTTTATTTAAGCTTCGTCTTGGTTAACTGCGCGTGACAGATATGGAATGCGCAAGATGGAAGCGACGGGATATGAACAGGCGTTCACCCGGCGTTATTGTCGAGTGTCTTAACATATGCTGTCGCCGTTATGACAATCGGTTTTCTAAGCAGTGTCTCTTAGGTAGTTGTGTACAAATGAAAAGGAAATAAAATAGAAATCTTATTGTTAGGAGCAT